>NC_056733.1:1860673308-1860735808 GCF_019279795.1 Protopterus annectens
CAGTATTACAATCATTGTGTATTATATTTGAGATTCATCAATCCATCCATTCACAACCCCTTTTTCCCATTTTTGCACATGGAGTTGAGGTGTCACTTCAATAGTGACAATCACCTTGAGTCAAGGATTATACAATCAAGTGGCTATCCCAGCTGCAGTAGTTCTACTAACCCACACACTCACACACACACCTATGGCCAATTTTAGAGTGTCCAATCCACCTACTGCATATCTTTGGAATGTGAAAGAAATCAGAGAACACAGAGAAAGCTCATGCAAATGCAAGAAGGACATTCAGACTCCACACAGAAGGTACCCCAGTCGGGAATTGAACCAAGGACACTCTTGGTGTGAAGCAACAACACTATCCACTGTGCCACTGTAATATTTGGATGATATATTGATATTATGGAATGGTTCAGAGGCAGGCAAACATGAATTTGCTAAATTTATGAACCACACTACAGGATTTTTGGATTGTGAAGCAAAGCAACAAGATGAAAGAGAAAGGTGCTTTATTAACATGCACATTCATTTATACCATAAAAAACTTAAAATCAGTTATTTGCACTCTCATTTATGTTACATTCATACTTAAAATTAGTTACAAGATAGCAACAGAAAATAATTATACAGTTTTATTTCTTACATTCTTTTTTTATATTTGTATAGCCCTACCCTTTCATCCACAACTATCTTCTTATTTCAGCTAATACATTATCCTCTTGATTTTTCTTAATATATAACAAATTCCCTCAGCTTTTTTTCACATCATCCATACTGTCACAAGCAACACTTTATCCCAGTTATTGATATCACATTTTTTACTTTATAATGCTTCCGGTATAATAGCATATTCATGTTTATACATTTATATCCTTCCTATTTATATCCATTTTTAAACTTCTACCAAAATTCTTTATGCATTTTGCATACAAACAATAATATTTTATTGTCTCTTCTTTTCTACAGTCATTACATTTCCTTTCCTTTATAACCTTATATTTCATATTCCCTTTTACTGACAACTTGAATAATGAAATTCTCCACAAAAATCCTCTACCTCATATTTTTTTCTGTCTTGTATTGCATTTTTTTCATCTTCTTTTAATTCCTTCTGTGGGTACACCAAAATGTTTTTCTAAATTCATATTATGTCATTCCTTTCTTTTCCCATCAATCTCACTTTCTTTTAACTTCCATAATTTCATTTTACTCTCATATTCTTATTTTGTCCATCCTGTCCATTTTCCTTTTCCCTGATTTTTTTCTTCCTATACATTTTATACTTTTCATATAACATTGTACCTGTTATTTTGTTTTTACTTTCTTTTACCTGATGTGAAATGTACCACTTGATTTTTGAAATCAGCCCACCTTCTTCTTCTTCATCTTATCTTTATTATAAAGTATTTCTCTTCTCACTGGGTTCAGCCTTCAGCCTCAGATTATGCCAATAGAATTTCTAATACCTATTTTTATGTTTCAGTGGGAAACATATATAGTTCACCTAAATATATTATTTTCCTAATTACTAAGTATTCAATATGTATGACTTTTTCTGAAATGATAAAAACCTTTCCACCAAATCAACAAATCATATTTACTCCACTATCTCTCTCCATTGACTTATTACACTTTCATATTCACCAAATGTCACTTCCAAAAAGTTGATTTCCTTTCTTGTGAAATATATTCAATTTATTTTTATCTCACCAAATCCCTTACACTTGCTTAACTGCAGACCTACTTTTTAACAGCTTTCCAATTCTTATTATAGCTTCACGTATCCATCCCTTGTTTTTTATTCTTATTCAAAACCAAATCATATGCATATATCATATATATTGGCAATATAAGGTTTCCTTCCATCTCCCACCTGCCTCCCTCGTTTTGTACATGCAATCTGTACTTATGTAATCAATACTAATACAAATAAGTACATACTCATTAGTCATCCTTGTTTTACTCCTCTCTTAATATTTATTTTTTCACATCCAGCCATTTATCATAACTTGCAATATTTCTTTAATATATTAAAGATTTTTATCTGATACTACAAGCATCTAAAATCTGCCTCACTGCATCATGACTCAGTTCATACATCACATGCTATAAGTCTTATTTTCTTTCAGTATCATCTCTACTACTTCTTTCACTATATAAGATTTATTTCACAGCTCTTCCTTTTATATCATAGATGTCTTTTATTACCTTGTCCAATAATACCTCCATCTTGTTTGTAGTATTTTCATAAATATTTTATAGTTAGTATTCTTCAGTGTTATAGACCGCCAATTTTTGTCTTTTCTTTCATCCTTTTTTCCATAAATATTTTATCACTCCATCACATGTGCCTTCTTCTGTTGTACATTCCTTCATCCATTCATTTAATATTGAAAAAATGTCTCCTTCATCTTTACTCACTTCCTTATATTACTAATAATGTAACCCATGCAATCATCCAGTGCTGATCCATTCTTACTTCCTTCTCTATTTATTCTATTGTTATAACATTTAAAAAATGTTTTTCCATTTCCAGATATTATTTTCACTTTCCATTCTTGTTGCACATCCATTTTGTCTTTCGCATACCTTTTCTCCAGAAAATTATCTACCACCTCCATATCTTCTTGTTTGTATATCTCCTTTGCCATCTAAGATAGCATCCACCTTTCTTCATTTTACTATTTTTCCTAAAGAATACAAAACCTTTTCTTTCTTTTCTTTCAAAATATCTTTGTCAAAATAACATAACTGTGTCTTTCTCTATTCTTTTCATACATTTGTCATTCTACTTCCCCTTTTTGCAGCTTCCTTGTTCTATCTTTTGCTCACAATTCTTTAAAATTTCCTTATATTTCATCTTATTTTTTATTTATTCTTCTTTCCTCTTCTATATATATTTTTAAACTTATGCTTATGCATCAACCACCACTATGGCCATTTTTTATAAGATAATCTCATTTGTCATATGATCTAATATTTCTTTCTTTCTTTGTTATCGTTTCATCCTGCTTTTTAAACTCTGCTGTTTATCTCTTCACCCCTGTCCCTGCTTTATTATTTCCCTGTCTTCCCCTATGTGGCCCACACTGGTATATAATCTGAAAATGTTGCCATCTATATTATTCTGTTATTTCTTTTGTGTCAATACAGTGAATTATATATTAAGTTTCTATCTTAAAAAATCTTATTTAATATTCCCATCTCTTTTCTTTCTAACTTTTAAATCCCCACATCTTATTAATTCCCTTAACATGTTAATATCCTGTGTTGTTATCCATTTTCTTTTTTTGGGTTACAGTTAAAATCTCCAACCATTTTTCCATCCTTTACAGCCATTGTTACCCATACTTCCCAACCCTCACTCCATGCATCTTTTCATCATAATTTCTAAACTGTATGTACTCCACTACATAGTGAAAGGAAAAAAAACTGCATTAACTTGTGCTCATCCATATCTTAAGTCCTAAACTGCACATTTATTTTCTTTTTTTAGTTGTAGTTCCAAGCTCTGAAATAAATAGTCTTTTCCTGCTGCTGCATTATTTCTTTTATCAGTCTCAGTCATAAATATTTCTAGTAAATTAATGTTTTCAAATGTTACTTCTCAAAAAATTTCAGCTCCCAAATGAATTAATGCTCTTATATCTTTAATGTCAAACCATACTGACAAAGCAGTGCTATCCATAATGTTACATCTGTTCACATTATCATTGTTTTTACTTTTTATTCTTACCATTGAATATCTTCTCTGTTGCTATTAAGAAATTGCAAATCTTTGTCTCTTCTCACTTCCTTCTCCCATTCTTCCTTTCCTGGCTGCATCTGCATAACTTCATTCTGATTAACAATAAATAATGTTGGAAAGGATTGCAAAGGTAAATCCTTAGAACTAGCTACTCTAGCAGTCAAGAATGTCTCCATTGTTTCCCTTCACCAAATATTACTTCTGTTTCCAACCTCACAGATTCTTCCTCCTATAGTACTGTCTCCATGGTCCATTCTGTTTTGCTTCTTATCCTTCCTTTGGCTCTGCACGGTTCATCAAATCTATCAGCAATGGTGTCTTCAATCCTCCAATTTCTAACACTGCAACAATTATTTGATTTCCTTCTCCTTCCTTCAGTAAGTTTTTTATTGCTCCTTTCTTCATCTTTGCTGCACCCTCCTCCACCTTGGAATTCACAGACCTGCAGTAACAGCCCCCTAGCACTACCTACCAGTTCTAAAGATGGCTTCACTTTTTCTCCTCCAAACAGCAGGGGATCTTTATTGACTATCATGACATATTTACATTATTAATATATTATACATTATTTACAAGTATATATATATATATATATATATATATATATATATATATATATATATATATATATATTCCATTTACAGTTTAATACATTTTATATACTCCAATTTTCTCTCTCTGCCTTTTTTTCTATAACCAAAAATGTATCTTCTTCAAAATATTCTATAATATCCATTTTCCTTTAAATTTCTTTTCATTTAGTCTTTCATTCCATGTAGCCCATAAATATAAAACATCTTTTTTATCAATATCCTTCACCTCATTCTGTCTTTTATTAACATAATACCCATATTCTAACATATTCATATTTAAGTCTTTTATACTTTTGAAACTTTTCAATATCTTATTTTCACATATTTTCTTCCATAACTCTTTTATTCTATTACAATTCAAAAAATATGTTCTGTTGTCCCCCCCCCCCCCAGAAATTAAACACTCTTCCTTGTATTCTTTATATGGCATATTGACTTAAGCAGGTAACTTACTTATGGTCAATCTCCACAAAAAAAATTGCATCCATAAATTTTCTTACACCACTCAAATCTTATTTTTATCACTTTTCTTTTTTTCATATTCTAAATGTCTCCATGGATAAATATAATAATATTTGTTTATTATATTCAAATACCATTCTTTTCTGTTTTTTCTACATCTTTTATATTCAATTTCCACAAGAAATTTTTGTTTTGATATTCTTTCATTTCCTGATTTAAGTCATCTTTCCATGTTTTTCCTGTAACTATCCTTTCTGAAAGGTCCTTATATTTATCTTTTATTATTATATGTATTAAATCTCTATTTTAATCGTTCAACCTGATCAATACTTTGTAAAGATTCAGAGATGCTGCTTGAACAATTGGATTGATGCTAACCCACCTTCCTCTTCTTTGACATACACAATCCCTCTCTAACCAGATGTAACCTTGATCCCCATATAAATGAAAATACAACGGATATTAATTCTTTGTCATACCTTAATGGAATCATATATACACTTGCTAAATATGCAATTTTACCCAAAATGATTGAATTTATCAAATATAATTTGTTGTATGCCAGCTTATATGTCTTCTAAAACATAAATATATTTCTTATGTTTTTAATACTCTTCTCCCATTGTTTCACCCTATGCATGCATTACAAACTTTACACCTAAAATATGTATAGCTTCTTCATTAAACTGAATACTTTCTATGCAATCTGATATTCCCATCCCTTCATATTTGTCTTTATTTATACATAAACCAACCAGATACTGGTTTAATTGTTTAATTCCCTCTTTCATCCACTCTTTATTCTTAGTAATTAAAAGTATATCATCTGCATAAGTAAGAATGACTGGTAATTGGACTGCTTCTCTCATCTCATGCCCTGCTATTCTTAACACATCTCAATAACTACATTCATAATTAAAGCAAATGCTACTCATAGACATCCTTGCCATATCTCACATTTTGTTTTTATTTCTTCACTTAACTATCTATTTAATATTATTCTCACATTATTATTTTCACATACTGAAGCAATTAATTTTATGATTTTATCACTTATAGTGTATTCTTTCAATATATCACATAAACATTCATATTGTATCCTATCAAATGCTTTACTCAAATCTCCTAGCATAATTTTACTTCAGCCTTATTATATTATATCATCTATCACTTCTCTCACTATCAGTAATAAATCTTATATTCCTTTCCCTTTCTTCCAAAAATTGTATATTCAAGGAATTTATCTGTTTTATTTCCCAACCTTTTCCATATTATTCTCATAACTATGTATCTGAAGAAGCGTAGTTAACCTACGTGAAAGCGCTCATTTCTTGTTTCCAATAAAGACGTTTTAGTCAGAATATGAGGTTTATCCTGTGGTGATTCCTTCTGTTCTCATCGTTATTCTCATAACTATCTTATAATCTGTATTATTCAATACTATCTGCCTCCAATTTCTTATATCCTCATTTTCTCCTTTCTTCCATATAAAATTCATCACCCTAATGTATATTTCTTTTTCTACCATTCCTTTTTCTAACCATTCATTTAGTACTTCCACAAAATACATATTTTGCCATTCTTCCTTGTTGTTATACATATGATATTTGATTCCATCGAGTCTGGTAGATTTTTCATATTTACTTCTTTTAAAATATCATTGATTTTTTTTACACTTATATTTTCTTCTAAGCTTTCATCTTCTTTATTCATTTTTTTAATTTTCCATTTTTGTCTCTCTTTTATCTCCTTCATTCCTTCTAAATGTATTTTCTATATATTTTCTTATTACCTCAAAATTTTTTTGCTGTATAATCACTCTTTCCCGATTATCACCCTTCAATTCTCTTATTATTCTCATGTTTTCTTTCATTATCTTATTTAAATATGGTGCAACCTCTTCTTTTTTCCCTTGTAAGAAGTACCTTTGCTTAAATAACATTTTCTTAAATTTCTCCTGATTGATTTCATATGTTTGCTTCTCTTTTTCATAAACATCTATCTTATCTTTTAACACTTCTCTAAGTACCATCTGACTCAACTACTTATACTTTTGTTTCTCTTTCATTCTCCTTAGATCTTGATATTCGAAAAAAAACTTTTTATATTTTTCTTGGAAAATTATCCACCGACTCCTCCAAGTATCATAAAGCAAATTCTCATATCTACATGATCTTTCCAGGATTGATTACTTTCTCTTCTATCTTCCTCATTTAGTCCTTTTTCATTTAATGTTTTAATACCTTTACCTACTCTTATATATCCTTTCTTTTGTTGAATGTCTACCCAGATTCCTGAGTGATCCGAGAAACCTGTTACCTTTATTCCTTCTTGTAGAACTTTAAAAAATAATCTATTTCCATTTTATATCATTCTTTTCATAAGTCAAGTGTTAATTACCCCATATATATAATTTTCCATTTTTCATTATTTCTGATATAATCCTAGCATAATTTCCTTCTTTCTTTATCTTAGATCGCAATTAAAATCCCCCACTAATATAATTTCCATATTCATTCCAACATAGTTTAGATTGTTTTTAAACATTGTTTCTCTCTCTTTTTTGTGACATATACATATACTGCAATGAATCTATATACAATTTTTTTACCTTATATTTATCACAGTTACTATACCTAATTCTACAATTAATCTAAAACTTTTATTGTTTCATTACATAATATATCTAATCCTGAACATGTATATTTTCTCATGTTCCAAATAATGTTACCACCACATAAATCTTCTGTTTGTAACCTTTCTTCTTATTATACTATTCATGTGTCTTTTAATATAATAATATGTTTATCAAGTCTTGACACCATTCTAATGCACATAATCTTCTTTTAATATTCTTCATACTGTTAACATTTATAGCTAAGATTTTCAGCTTTCTTCCTATATAAATTATCTCATTCTACTTCTACCATTTGCCCTTTTTATTTTTTTTCACAACTGCACTTTTAAACTTCCCTTTTCTATCTTTCATTCTTTCCCCTATAGATCTTTTTCCCATAACCATTCTCCAATTCATATATTCATCTTCACATGTCTTTTGTATCATTCACTCCACTTCATTATTTTCATTTTTCTCATGTACTATTTTTCTCTTCTTTAACATTTTCTTGTACTATAATCTGTTCTTCATGTTCATCTTTTAAATTTCCTTCTACATCTTGTTCACATTTCTGCTTTTGCACTCGTTATTTAACTTCTATATAATCTTCACAATCTACCCATGCATGCCCTGTTTGTTCCCATTTTCTATACATCATATTGCACTTCTTAGCTTCATGCCCCCAATTTACCACAAATTAACACCTTTTTTATCACAATTAATGATTAAATGATCATCTTTTCCACAAAAAAAAAAAAATGTTTTTGGTTATCACTTGTATTTAACAAAACCTCAGTTTCCTTCTACATTTATCATGCTTGGAATAGGTATATTTTTCATTTTCCATTTTCAAAATTACACCACATTTCCAGCCATAAGTTCACAAACCTCTATCATCATAAATTGATGTCTATAACATCTCTACATAAAGACTTTAAAAAGTATTTTAACAATTCTTTCTCAACTTCATGAGGAGCTGCACACAAATTTTCTTTTTTTTGTCTTTCTGTTAAATGATTGTACCACATGTAAGTTTCATGGATTACAGCTATTTTTAATTTCAAATAGTTCTAAAACTGTTTCCATATATTGTCCTGTCTCAAACAGAATGTCACAGTACATATCTTTATTAGTCTATATAAAAGCTCTTACCACCTTAAGAGAGGTACCCAAGGGAGCAATTATGGTGACCCAAACCTCATATCTTTCAAGTTCTTTTTCCTCTTTACTACTCAGCCTTACCACAAATTTATTCTTTGTCATCTTTTTTATTACCTCTACTCATCTATCTCTTTCTTTAACCATCTGTGCATACAACTTCTTTATTTCCACAATCTCGTTCACCTCCTATTCCTGTATTTTGTCCATAATCTCTCCCCATGATGCTGTCATCTCGCTCACTGGTTCACTTGGATTCAACATATCCCTCATATAATTCCCACAATCCTCCCGACTGGAGGGTTGTAATCATACATCCATCCTGTGACTCTTCTTGTAACAACCTTTCCTGGAGCAAAGTTTCTGAATCCTGTAAAGGTGCATTCACCTTTAACTCAGCACTTCACTCCAGTTCCTTCTTGGTTAACCACTCCTGTCTTTTCTCACTCCATGATATCACACCATTTTGCAAAGGAATAAACTTCTTCACCTCCAAAAAACTCCTTTGTCTCAGGAATCAGCTACTCCACCAACCATCTCCTTCTCATTGTCATGACTCACCATGTTTCTACCTGCTTCCACGAGCTACCTCTATGCTAGAACCAGAAGCAGGAAGTGCCACCATAAAACAGCATCCCTGTACTCAAAAAGACTAGGGGATGTTCCCTGGTGCCCTAGCCAAATTTCCTCTAGATTATATATATATATATATATATATATATATATATATATATATATCTGTACCTGAAAAGGCAATACTTGCAAAGAAGGACAAGGAACAGAGACCAACTTGACTAACTTCCAGGAGCATCACAATCTGGCCAGTGTATTGTCAGATCCCCTGTTGATTTCATAACAGTCATTTATTTATTTATTTATTTTACATTTGTTTACTGGGATAGTCTGACTGGATACATGTCCATTTTCAGCGGAGGCCTGTCATTGGTCAGTGCAGGTATACTTCTACAAGCAGCAGCAGCAGAAGGAAACTACAGGAAAAGATAAGCCCATTTCCCTAAAAGTAGTGGGAAGAAAAGACATAAAGAAAATCCAAAGGGGATGGTAGGATGATTTCTTAGAGGATAACAATATCCTGGACAGCAGCAACTACTGTTTTTTTTTTTGGCCAGAAGGACCTGTCAGTTAAAAGTGATCCAATTTTATGACTGAGTTATAGGAAAGCTTGACAATGAAGTACTCATGGTTATAGTTTAACAAGACTTAGGGCTTTACCTTGGTCCTATACAGACAGCTGTTTGGAAAACTAAGGGAATAGAATATGAGTGAAAATGTGGAAAAAGACTAGGGCAAAACTGGAGGTAAGGGCAAGGTGAACTCTGATGGGGGGGTGACATCTTAGGAATAAGGGAAGTAAGTAGTAGAATGTATAAGGGTTAGTCCATGGTCTAGTTTCCTTCAACAGGTTAATTTTTGATTCCTGGAATGCCTCTTGGTCAATGTATACTACTAAATATAGTTCGCAAAAACACACAGATTATGACTACTTACATAATGTAAGATTTTACATCTACCACATACCAAGTATCCTCAGGGAAGTGGAATCAACATATATTGTAATGCTCAAACCTCAAACTGGAGATACACCTGTATACCTCAGCTAGCATGGTTAGTTCTTTGTATACTATTAAGTAGTATTCAACAATGCTGTGCATATTTATTTATTTATTTTACATTTGTTGACCGGGAGTGTCTGACTGAGCTCAAGCACTTTTTCAGCGGAAGCCCAATGAGAAAAGCTCCAAGATGTACATATAAAACATTCCAATAGCAATAGAGACATTCAGCATTAGAGTAACACAAGAAATATTTAAGAGGCTACAATCGTCAATACAGAAATTGTCAAATTATACAGTACTATAGTCAAACAGGATGAGCAACAAAGCATGGGAAGTAAGTAGTTGTGGTTTGACAAATATGTGCTAATCTGACATTCAAATGGCAGAGTATAGCTTAAGTTTAGGAATTTCATAGATAGTATAGGAGGTAAGTTGTTCATGCTAAGTATTAATTAAACATTACTAAATAGGTTGGTTGTGGTCAGGGAGGGAGTGAACTGTGACAGGTCCAGTGTTTTTTAAAGTAGTTTTTGATAGCTAGTTTAAATTGTTTGGGGTGTGTAAGGTTCCTTATTTCTAGTGGGAGTTTGTTCCATGCAATAGAGGGGTGGTAGCTATATAAGTTGCACCTAGTCTTCAGTTTGTGCACTATCTAGAGGGTAATCATGATGCTAATGTGTGGCATACCAGAATCATTTTCCAAAGCCAAACATAACACACATGGACATTTATTAGGTGATTCAGAATGTCCAGTAGAACCATGGCTACTGACACCTGGTAGGTCCCCACAGACACAGGCACAGTATACTTACAGCTGTAAAGACCACATAGATAGAATATTAATGCATGGATCTTTGGCCAGTTGAAGGCACATTTTCTGCTATTTAGACTGCTTCAGTGGACCCCATCAAATACACCAGCCAAGGCCTATTGTATATTCACTGTCTGCTGCATCCTATTTAGTATACAATAACCTAAAACCCCATCTTGAGTATGACAATGAAGATGATGAAGAAGATGATGTCCAGCCATCCCCACCATGGCCCAACAGACCTAAATGTCTCCTGTAATTTACTGAGAACTGATCCATGCTTGGCATTTGAGGCATTCTTGGATCCAGCTTTGATGGAACTTTTGCACATCTGCAAAACAGACATCAGAACCACTATATTCAAGGATTTAAATTTTGCTTGTGACTTAAATAAGACATATTGGTGAGACAGATATCTGTCTCAAAGGATACCTATGTTGTGGAACAGGCTTCCCTTTCATGTGAAGCAAAGTCCATCCCTTGCCCTATTTAAGCGTAACCTTGACCAATGGATGGGAAATTGGAAATTTAACCCATGTCTCACCCCTCTGTCTTTAAATAGACAGATGGAGACAGTAATGTCCAAAATAACATACCCCCCCACAGATAACCTTTAGAAACTTCTTAAGATACTCCATCCTAATAAACGCCCATGATACATAGGGACACAATTGTGTTGGATTATTTTATTTTATTTATTTATTTTATTTTATTTTACATTTGTTAAAAATATTCAGGAAGACATCACAGGCATTACTATTGACATGACAATACTATTATATTATTGCATGGCTAGGCTTATAAAGGCCCTGTTGGTCATTAGCCAAGTATATAACTATGACCCTATGACCCTATATATTTATTATTATTATTTATTTCAGTTTGGATACCTGGGAAGTCCACTGGGCTCAGGTGTGCCCGTTTTCAGTGGAGGCCCGGGGAGAAAAGCTCCATAAAACATAAGGAAAGTTATATTATTACAAGTCCAAAAGGTTTCAAAATATGGTACAGTTATACAGTTTACAGTGAATGAGGCAGTTTACAATTGACATACAATCTAGGCATAATTAACTAAACAGTATATGATGCTCGGAACACTGTGGAGAAAAAATTATTATGAAGAAGCGGATATATTTACAAAATTGAGGAGTCTTATATGTAGTAAGGAAGACAAATGAAAAGGAGTTATTTGTGCCCTTCATTGGGATTCATCAGGCTTTCTATTTACAATATTTACAAGGAGGATGAAGTGGTAGAGAGGTGGAATCCACTCTAGGATTGTAAAGAGAGATAGCCAAAGTCAAGGAGAGAATGTGTGGTGCAGGTATGGAGTATTTTAGGTAGGGTGAAAGCAGGAGCATTTCCATTTGGAGGCTAGGTAGTTGAATAGCTGGGTTTTGAAGTAATCAGTATTTGATGTAGTCCTTAGAGAAGAAGGGAGAGAATTCCATTTTTTGCCTAGTGAGAAGGATAGGAGATGTTGGCCAGCAGGTCAGTTAGGTTTGTAGATGATAAATAGATTTTGATGTTCAGATCTGAGGGGTCTATTAGGGGTGTATGCAGGAAGGATGTCTGTTAGTGCAGGACATTTATTTGGGTAAAATATAAGTCTATGTGCTGTGGTCAGTTGGAGGAAGTCAAGATAGTTGGGGAGTTCTAGCCAATTTAGGGAGTGAAGGGTAAGGCAATGGTGTGTGGAGTTTTTAGATTTAGTGGCACATTTAGAGATCTTATTATAGCAGCTTTCTAGAGGTCAGGTTTGAAAGAAGTGGAGCTCCGTATAGTAGGGAAGGGAGAAGGTAAGTAGTAGCCAGGGTTTGCCTGGTGGAATTGGAAAGAAATAGATTGTTTCTGTATAGCATACCTAGCTTTTGATGTTTTTTTTTTGATATTCTGTTGTACATGGATGTCAAATTTGAGGTGTTCGTCAATAGTAATGCCTACACGTTTAGCAAAGGGAACCACTTCTGTGGGTGAGTTAGTTTGGCTAAGGACTTTGAATGCATTTTTGTCATAGTGGAAAGCCTTGGAGGGAGGGAAAAGTAGAATTTTGGATTTGTTGGCATTTAGAGAAAGGTGGTTTTGGTGCATCCAGTGTTCAGTGGATGAAAAAGCAGTTTGGGTTTTTGTTAGAAGTTCAGAGAGGTTTGAGGCCGAGCAGACTAATGTAGAGTCATCTGCATATTGAATAACTTTAGCATGTGGTATAGCAGAGTGAAAGTTATTGATAAAGATGTTAAAAAGCATGGGACCAAAGATGGACCCTTGTGGTACACCAGTTGGGGTGGGAAGAAAGGAGGAGGTGGAGTTCTTCCACTTGACTGCCTGAGATCTGTCAGATAGGTAACTGGAGAACCAGGATAGGGTATTTGTTGAGAGATGAAGATTTGAAAGATCATGGATAAGATGTTTGTGGGAAACTGTGTCAAAAGCTTTGGAAAGGTCAAGGAGTATGGTGGAAACTAAGTGTCCGGAGTCTCGGGCTTGGTTTACAGTTTCTAGAAAGGAGAGTAGTGCAGTTATAGTGCTGTGACCAGGGTGGAAGCCATGTTGGGTTGATGTGAGAAGTTGGTTTTGGGTAAGAAAAGTCTTGAGTTGGAGGTGGATACATTTTTCTAAGATTTTGGAAATAGGAGAAAGCAGAGCAATTGGCCGGAAGTTAGAGATGTTGGTATTTCTGCCACCTTTGTGGAGAGGAAGAATGTAGGCTGAGTGCCAGTTTTGGGAACATATGCTTCCTTTATGGATCTATTTACTAAGATACTGATTGGAAATGCTATGCTGTCTGCAGCGCATTTTAGAAAAGAGGAGGGAATATTATCAGATGAGTTGGAGCAAGGTTTGAGTTTGGAAAGGAGAGTTTGTATGAGTTTAGTAGAGACAGGTTTGAGTTCAAACATTGGTAGAGAGTTGCTTGAGGCTTTGCAAGTAGAGGAGGGTGGGGCAGGAGGGTGATGGTTGGGGAAAGTCTTGGTCAGTTCAGCAATAGTATCTATAAAAAAGGAATTAAACGTGGAACTTAGTTCGAGGTTGTATAAGTTTGGATCAGGGCATGGGTTACTGTTGGAGCCTGGATTTAGGAGTGAATTTATGTATTTCCAGAATTGTTTGGGGTTTGGGTTACTATAGGACTGGAGCTTCAAATAGTAGGTTTTCTTGTCTTTAGAGATCTCTTTTTTTTTTTGGTTGCGAACTTGTTTGTATAGGAGAAGGGTTTTAGGGAGTTTATTGTTTTGGAAGAGCTTCCAGGTTTTGTCCCTTTGATGCATTATTTGTCTGGTCTCTTTGGTTAGTCAGGGGACAGTATTATTTTTTATCCTTTTGTTTCTTAGGGGGGCTTGGGAGTTAAATGTGTCAAGGAAGACTGAGATAAAGTGTTCTATAGCTCGGTCAAGAGGAAGGGTATTTAGGATTTGCCAATTCATCTGTTTGAGAGTATTAGAGAAAGTTAGGGGGTTGAAATTGCTAAGATTGTGAGTGTGGATGAACTGATTCTGGTGAGGAGAAGAGCTGGTTGAGCGAAGAATGAGGGCTGGGAGGTGGTCGCTAATGGTGTTAGGAATTGTGCCAGAGTAGATTAGTTTATTAGGGTGGGTGACCAGGATCCAGTCTAAGATGGATCCAGGGGCATTTGTTTTATTGGGTTGGGTGGTGGACAAGATTGCTTGGGTAAAGTTATAGAGGTTGATGGATAGGAAAGGAGAAGGACTATTGATCTTGTTCCAGTCAATATTTACGTCACTTAGAATATAAGTTTTGTAATTAATTTTAGTTGAAGCTCATTGGAGAATATCTTTGATGATAGGGATGTTATTGCCAGGGGAGATGTGTAGGGCTATGATACAGATGGTCTTGTGTTTATTTAGTTTAAAAATACCGGCAATGAGGTTGGTGTTATTGAAATGTGGAATTGTGATTTGGAGGGGAATGTGGGTAAGAAGATTAGAGTAGATTAGGGCAGTTCCACCACCTTTTTTGTTTAAACGGTCATTTCTGAGGATGAGGAAACCTGAGGGCAGGAATTCGGAATCAGAGATGTGTGGTTTGAGCCAGGTCTCGGTGACAGCTAGGATGTCAGGTTGGTTATGGCTTAACCATGCATGAAAATGGTATATTTTGTTGTTGAGACTTTGGGCATTAATAGTGAAGAATTTAAGAGTATTTAGGGGGAGGGGGTTGTTAGAGAGGGAGCTGAGACCATGGGATGGATATCTCCAGCTAAGATTAGGTTATTATAGGAAATGAACTTTAGCCATTTGAGTTTGTATTGAATGAGTTTGGGAAGAACTAATGTTAGTTTAGGTGTTAATAGTTTGGTTGAGGTAGAGATAATTCTTGGGCAGAATAGGTGTAGAGGGTTAGGATGAAAAAGGGATGGTGAGATGAAATAGAAATGAGTGAGAGAGAGGGGAAGATGTAGAGTTTGTGTGGCTGTTTTAGTTGTTGGAGAGAATGGAAGAGTGTTAGAGTGCTATGAGCTGGAGTAGCTTAGGGCGACCAGGAGTAAAAGGAGGAGGCAGGGGGTTAGGAGGGTCTGAATGGTTAAGTGGAGCATATTGAGTGAAGGGAGGTTAGAGAGGTATGGTTTGGTGGATGGAATGTATAAGAGGAAAGATGGGGAGTGGAGAGAAATTGTGAAATAGTGTGTTAAAGCTGAGGAGACGTTAAGAGGTGGGGAGATAGGAGAATGTGAGGAGATATGATAGGGACAGAGGTATGTCTAGTAATAAGGGGGGGAGTTGTAATCGGATGATTAGGTTTAGAGTGTGGAGAGGGAGGAGAAAGATAGATGGGGTTTCTATTGGGTGTTTTGGCTTATTGGGAGGAGACAGGCTAGGCCGACAGTCTATCAGTGAATCGAGGGAATAGAACAGAGGAGAGTAGACTATAGGGAAAAGCACTCAGAATTTGAGCTGAAAAGAGGTTTGCTAGAGACTAGAGGTTGGACAGGGCAGAGAAGTGTTTAAAGGGGATGTTGGCTGGAAATAGAGGCTGGAAACAGGGCTGTGTTATTTGAACAAAAGTATTTCTAAGCATTGGGGTATTGAGAAAAAGCAGGAAATGCTGCCACCTAGAGGCCAAATCAGGTACTTACGAGGCTTGATCCCAGGGAGTTCAGGGGAAGTGCAAGGGGACTAGGAAGGTAGAGAGAGGGATCAAAAATCCCCGGAAGGCGGGGAGTCAAAGATGGCCGCTGTTCTGTAAACACTGCTAATCCTTAGCTCCTCCAACTATCTGGAATAAAACTAACCCAGAAGACTAACCAGAACCAATTTCAACAAAATATTTTGAAATATCAACTCTAAAGAACTCCTAAATAAAACCACCAAGAAGAAGTAATTGGTCTAGTTTCTAATCAACTAAGATTGAAAAGGATACAGCGAGGTTAGCATAAGCCGTGTGCTTCTGCAGCTTGACATACTGAAATCTACACTCAAAACTGGAGATAACAACACTGCAGGATGTCGAAAGAAGATAAAAATATGGACACTACCACATCAAAGACAAAACTTTCGGATTTACTATCTCCTGAATAAGATTTAAACTCTAAGAGACAGAAGATAACAAAACAACCAGATGCATCTAAAACTGGAAACAAAAATAAATCTGATCAACCAGCAAACCTGGAGGACATTAAGACAGCTTTACTTCCTATCCAAGTAGCAATAAAAGGTTTATCTATACAACTACAATCCTTTGGAGACATCTTTAACCAAATCATGGACAGGTTGGATAAATCTGAAGCCAAAATCACAGAAAATGAGGAGAAAATAACACTAATAACCAAAAAATCTGATTCCCATGCTAAAGAAATTCAAAACATTCAAGCAAAGCTTACAGATCTGGAAGCAAGATCCAGAAGAAATAATATCATCATAAGAGGCATACCAGAATCCATAACTCACAATGAACTGATTCCTTCTATCATACAAATATTCAGCATACCGCTTAAAGAACCTGGATTAGCTAAACAAATAATAATAGAAAGCGCTCATAGAGCACTGAGAGAAACCCAATTATCATATAAACCCAGACCTGTTCATACTAAACTGTTAAACTTTCAGGATGTTAATACAATTTTGTTGACTGCAAAAAAAAGCAGAGGAACTATAAACTGGAACAATAACACAATAACATTGGCCCAAGATTTGCCCCTCCAAATAAGACAAGCAAGACAGCTTCTTTCCCCTTACTGCAATTTCCTGATTGAAAGAAAAATTAAATTTCAAATGAAATACCCAAACATATTAACTTTCCACCTAGAAGGGATTAAATACACAATCTCCAACCAAAAAGATGCCAGAGAAACCTTTTTTGCTGTTTTCAAAAAAATCCCATTGCTGGAACATTAAATACACTCACTGGAGTGATTGCTGACTATCGGACAGATGTTTGCTCGCATTTTGGCACTTCAAGATTTTTTTTAGCTTCTGGATTCATGCTGGGCCTTTGTAGGCCTTTACCAATGATACTATAGTACTTTATCATCTTTCCATAGGCCACGAGGTATAGCCGAAGGATTTCAACTCTGCTTCCGCCTCTGCACTTTCCCACACCAGGAACCAAAATGCTCTAGCATGCTCTACACCATACACCGGTAAAGCATGACACTTCTGGGAAATGCAGCATGCCTAAATGGACCCCTATGTTCGATTAAACACTTGGATCGCTCCTATATTCACAAAGCGATCACCGAGAAATCCCCTAGTTACATTCAAAAGGAAAAAAAAAAAAAGAAAATGACGCTCTATAAAATGGATAAAACTATCTAATTTTACATTTTACATAAGCTACAATTATAATGACAAAAAGTCATTTGGATGTTAGAACTAGGGAACTAAATATCTGCTGCTTGGTAGTTTCCTATCAAAGTAGAGAAAACACAGGTGACCTTCACATATTCCCTGCACTTGTCTTTGCGCCTTCAACTTCAGACAATCACTACAACATCCCTAAATCAAGCTCTATTATCAAAGCACAGAGCTGTTTCTGATTTTTTTTTTGTCTCATGAATGTAATACCTACCTGCATTAATTTTACACAAGATTACCAAATCCTGCCCATCGTAGCTGCTATCCATGTTTAGCTGGCTGGTCTGAGATGGCAGTCATATCTTTATCAAATAATTGTGTGGCTTTTCAAATCCAAGACGAAAGGAATTTTAAACAGATCCCAACTCTGCTGAATGACGAAGTAGAGCCCTATGTTACAGGGACTTCTGAGAGCTGTAAGACTGCCTCTTGATGTTATCAATCACTACTCTCTTTGCCAGTCAATTGTTAATAATTTGTTCACATAAAAATCATGGGCTGCTAGACCTACCTTGTAAGCATAGATGGGTAGGTTATATTTTAGTAACTTATATTAATAAGGTATGATTGTCCTTCCTCCTCCCTTTACCTGCCTTCCTCTAGTCTTCTTCCTCACCCTTCTCAGCTCATTTCTGGTGTCAATCAGACTCCCCCCATTGCTATTTTATCTCAATAGTCTTGGCAGTCAAGAAGGTGACAACAATGAAACTTTGCTTCTCAAGGTCTTTGTCACCTGACACAATTTTATTGTACTTGTCTCTGATGATGCATAACTTGAGAAGATTGCTCCATAAAATTAAAGTCTACTGGTCGTACCAGGCTGCCATTAACTAACTGATGATCTCTGAAGCTTTGTAGCACATTGTTTTAATGTTCATAACACTAAACAGCTGATGTGAACACCTTATCTATGAATAACATAGAGAGTGACATTGTCTCATTATTAAGTTTTACTGTTACCTCATCTAAGATAAGATCAGCTAGTATTTAGACAAAGAGGTATTGTGAGAGATCTGAGAAAATCATAATTCAATAGCTAGTATATTATATCTAGACATAATTATGAAAATAAGAAACCTGTCCCAAACATTTTGTAGTGTTAAACAATTTTAAATAGATTATAAACAGATAAGTAGCAACTCAATGTTTTTAGTATCTCATTAACAGCAACTCAGATGTTTTGCTATAGTAAAATTCTACCTTTTGAGAATGCTGTTTGTTATGTAAGCTTTTTGCTGGTGCAAGGTCACACTAATTTGTATACAATCTATGGTAATGGTATTTATATAATCATTGCGTAAAAAAATATTTACAGTAATTACACCCTAATCTACTTGAGATGGTGAAGAAATAAGCTTTATGACTGAGTGTGCAAAGCAACTAGCATTCATATTAAGGGCTAAAAAGATATAAAAATGTCATTCACTGCTTACTGACATTTTTAGACTATACCTACTCAATGAATCTTAGATTTGCTATGTTTTAAAAGGAAAGAAAAAAAGAAAGAGCATGAACAAGATTGTGTAAATGTGTTCAAACGAGAACAAGAGTTAGAAACTCCTTTACATGTTGGTATAACCCTCAAATCATACAAGTATACCTTAGAGTATTAAAACAATATTCTGTTTACCATGACATGTTAAAAAAAGATATTAAACATGAAATGCGCATGACTACCATAAGCACCATTCATGTACAAAGCATTTAAACTTCTCCAGAATAAAAGACAAGACGTTGGTTGCTCCTTATAAAAACCTCAATACAATATAACAGTTATTTCATGCTGAAAGCAAACCAGCTATTCAACGGATATGATCAAACAATTATCATTAATGTAATCATTTTTGAAAAAGTGCATTTTCAAATAGAGATAACACAATCTATTTACACAGAGATTTAAGGTTTTGAGCTATTAATTAGCTGCTACCCAGAAAGAGTCTTTGTTTTTCTCAGCCTTCATACATCTATTATGAGACTCTGACCATGGCACCTAATTAGTCACTGATCTGTAATTTTAGACTAGGCACCTCAATGATTTCCTGAATTGTATGCCTAGTAATCACCTGTGAGACTTAACAACATAACATTACAGTTTACAATAAAACATAATAATTACCTCAGCTTGGTAAACTAAACTTTTTATAAGATCAACGTCGAACACTTGTCTAGGATCCATTAATCCATTTTTATAGTCTAGGCTGTTTAAAAGAATACATAAAACAGCCGAGTAGTACTACTGTGAAAAGAAGCATGTATTGTTAAAATAATAGATGCTAGAACTAAGGCATACTAGGACACTTACTGAAAGTGCATGCCCATGCATGCAAACTAATTATATTTACCTACAGCTACAATTTTGAGCACCACAAACAGGGTAGTACTGATGAGCAGCTCAAACAAAAGATGGATCAATGTAAGCGCACAGCCCTATACATTGCATATAAGGGGAAGAAAAGGTGTGGATGGTAGGGGGAAGGAACAGGAAGCAGATGTGAATATATAAAATAATATTGGCACTTATTATTAGTTTAACGATAGTGATAAATGTTAAAGGAAAATATTAACAGCTCTACCAATAGCTTCTAATATAACATTATGTTATACTAACATTCATATATACATTTCTATAAAAAGCTTTGGAATCTATTACAATTTTAAAGCCTCTGTTCAAAAGACTTGAACTTGCTTAAGGAAAAAAAAAACTTCCTATGTTACCTGGAAATGACTTAACTAGATAAGATATAGGGAACAATGCAACAATCTGAATAACCTAGATTGAACTCTACACAGTATAATGGTCCTACTAATAACTCTCAAATTTATATCTCTTAATTATTACTAATATTCTAGATTATACACTCTGTCAGTTTATACAAAATATATTGAGGAGGTTAGGGATAGATTAGTGGTGTTTTTTTAGGGAATTAGCTTGTTAAGCTTTGTCAATGTAGAGAAACTATCTGCAGGGACACTAGTTATCATTTATCACTTAAATATTAAAACTCATTATGTAAATAAGTTATTGAATTTTAGATCTCTAAAACTAATAACTACTTATTCCCTGCTTTATTCCTGGTGCATGGGAGTAGTGGTTAGGCAGAGGGTTGGGACGGGAATAATAGGATGCTTTCGTAATCTTATTTTATCAATACATAAGCAAAAATTATTATCACAAAAAATCACACAAGACTTACTTCACCAACATCTCAGACACATAAATGTGGAAATTTGACTCATGGAACATCAAAGGATGCCAGAATAAGAAAAAAAGAAAACTTTTCTTACACCTCATCCTAAAAGCAAAAACAAACTTCATATTAGTTCAGGAAACACATCTCACTCTTGAACAATGGTCAGAAATTAGAGGGAAAAAATGGATAAGGGATATTATAGCCTCCAAAGGCAAAACCAACAGTGCAGGGGTAGCTATAATAATCAAGAACCAGTTCCAAGACAAAATTTTAGAAACTAAAGTGGACAAAGAGGGAAGGTGGTGTTATGCAATTATTCTAACCCCAATTCTTTCTAAACCTCTTCTTATCCTTAATGTCTACGCCCCTTGCAAAAATCAACACATTTTCTTCACCCCGTTATACCCTATCTTAAATAAATTCAAGAATTATTATATGATCCTGGGTGGAGACTGGAACACATATCCAAACCCCGACCAAGATAAATCAAGTACAACTATAATACCTAACAAACAAGCTCATTTAGCTCTAAGAGAACTTATCCAGAACTATAACTTATATGACCCTTTTAATTATGGAGATAGTCTTAATAAATCTAATAGATTTACATTTTACTCGCAATGCCACAAAATGTGGTCAAGAATAGATTTTTTTCTAATCTTGGACTCATTCTTTAAAATACACCCGAAAATGACCATCCACACTAGATACCTTTCAGATCACTCCAATATTACATTAAACCTTACTGGAATTACAAAGAATAGTACAACAAAAAAAGGCTATAATTGGTCTCTGAACCTCAACCTTCTAACCAAAAAGGAAATAATCAATGATATCCAATCTTTAATCAAATTAACCCTGTCTAACATTCTTAAATCTCAATTGCCTCTGGATATTGAATGGGCACCAACCAAATCTCAAATTAAAGGAATATTTATTAAAAAAGCAGCCCACTATAAAAAAATTCAGCTTAAAGAAGAACAAGATTTAGAAACCAAGATACAAAAGCTTGAGAATGACCTATTAGCTAACTATAAAACTCAAACAGAAACAGAAATAATGAAACTTCAAAAAGAATTATACCTCTTACATAACAACAAATTATCCTTCTATGAAACCAGAATGTTAGCCAACTACGCTAATGAAGTACAAATGCCATCTCGAGCACTGGCCAGAATTATAACCCAAACTAAACCTCACTCCCAAATATCTGAAATACTGTATGAAAATAATCATTACATCAAAATGGAAGATATTATTAAAACGTTTGAACGAATTTATTCTCAGACATATGGAGAACAATTATCAATATCCTCAAAAGAAGATAGAGCATGGTTTCTCCAAAAACTCAAATTCCCGAAATTAGACCTAAACAACAGGAAATATTAAGTGTACCTATCTCTATTAATGAAATAACTACAGCAATTCAACAAATGAAATCACATAAAGCTCCAGGCCCAGATGGCCTCACTGTTGAATTTTACAAAACTTTCTCCCCCATCTTAGCTCAACTTCTTTTCCATATGCTGAATTATATAATAAACAATAAAATTAATGATCTGCACTTTAATGCATCTAAAACTACTTTTATACTCAAAGAACGAGCTGACCCAAAAAACCCAGTTAGCTATAGATCTATGTCACTGTTAAACATTGACACCAAAATATTAACATCCATACTCACAAACAGACTAAAAAACCTGCTAGATAAAATTATTTCCCCTGAACAATCGAGTTTTACAACATCCAGACAAACGAGTGATAATACACTAACTCTCAATACACTAATCACTTATGCTAATTATATTAATTCAAACATATATGCATTAGTTATTGATGCTCATAAAACCTTTGATAGAGTAAATATAGAATTTCTACTCCAAGCGTTACCTTATTTTAATATACCCCAAAAGTTTATCCAAGTTCTACAAATATTATGTAATAACCCCTATACATCTCTATATATTAACAGAACTTGGTCAAAGAGAATTTCAATTAAAAATGGAATCCATCAAGAATGCCCTCTATCTCCTATACTTTTTAATTTATACCTAGAACCACTCTTCCTAAGTATTAAACAAAATCTTTACTTTAACCCCCCAATAATATATAACACCAAAATATTCCTATCAGTCTTTGCTGATGATTTGAATATTTACTGTACCACGCCAATCTCAGATATAAACAAAATATTATCGGCTATGGAACACTTCTCGAAGATATCAAACTACAAACTAAATCTTAAAAAACTAGCATATTTCCTTTAAAAACCCCTAAACCATTCTCACTTTTACCACTGGTAGGTAAATTGAAAACAAAAGAAGTAATCAACTATTTAGGCATTACTTTTTCCACACACAATAAAGATTTCTACTCAAATAATATAACACAAAAATGGCAGAATATTATTTTAGACCTTAATAGATGGAAAAATCTAAAATTACCATTTATGGCCAAAGTCTCTATAATAAAAATAAATGCGTTACCCAGATTACTTTATATATTCATGACTACTCAGCTAAACATACCCAATAATTTTTTTAGACAAATTCATACTTTCCTTGCAAAATTCATATGGGAACCAAAAAAAAACCAGAATTTCATATAAAAAACTCACGACCCCAAAATATAAAGGTGGCTTAGACCTTCCCAATTTTTAGATATATTACCTAATTATAAATTCTAACAGGGTATTACAAATAGCGGAATATAATCCAAAGAATAAAGATTGGTCCCCACTGTGGCTTACAATATACCAAAAACACACCAAAAACCTGGATATCAACCCCAAAGCCTTACCATTCATAAATACAAATTTATTAAAATCATACAATATAATAAAACCCCTGAAACACTCCATATCAATAACACAAAAACTCTTTAAATATTTAAATCTTGCATAAACTGTGATGTTATTACAACCTTTGCACAAAAATCCCAACCTTAAAATAAACAATCAAACCCTAAACCTGAATTCCTTTCATCGATTAATTAATACAACCATCCAAGTCATATACCCATATCTAAAGTGTTCACTACAAGAAATGAGGAACCAATTGAACCTCCCCAAATCTTATCTAGTAATTTTAAGGCAAATTAAAGAACTATGTACCAGTTATCTCCAAAACTACAATATAACCAACAATGATATAATAACCTGTAATTTACAATGGAAAACCATCTTTTCATCTAAAAATATATCACTAATACATATAAATTAATAAAAGACATTCAATTCCACAAAGATATACTTGTCTCAGACTATTGGAGAAAGATTAGTTCTTCCATTGATAACCAACAACTAAACCAAGGAATTAACCTAACAATTAAATCTATACCCCTTAAAAAACTAGCATTTACACAACTTATGATTTATAATAACTTATATTTCACACCCGCCATTTTACATAAATTTAACCCTAAGAAATCCCCATTCTGTCCTCACTGTAAAGACCAAACAGCTGATATACTACATCTATTCTGGAGCTGTAACTGTGCATTTAAACTTTGGAACTCCCTTAAACTTCAACTGCAAAAAATGGGCTATCAGGCGTCTACTCTCACCTGGGAATTTACTCCTTTACATATCTTACCAAACAACATTTCTAAAGCACAAACAGTTACACTGATCAACATTTTCTTCTTAATGAAACTTTATATAGCAACCAATTGGCTTAACTCAATTAACATCTCTTGGGAGAATTTTAGAATAATGGCAACTAAACACCTATTAGCCCATAAAATTCTAATCGACAAAGAGAATAAAAACAATAAGCTTAGGAAATTATGGGAACAAGTCTTTAATATTATTCTTGCTTAACTCATCACAAATAACCAGACTTAACCACGATTAAGAGGTCCCATATTAATTCATATCCATGATACACAAAAGTTTTCATTTTTCTTCTCTCCCTTCTCTAATTTAGATTTCTACTCACAACAACTCTTACTGAATTGTAACTCCTTTTCTTCCAAATATTGAAAGCATCCTTGTATATCCTTGTATATAGTGTAAATATTATTGTTTGTTTACTTTATCTCTTTTTGATTTAACTTCAATGTATAACAACTGTTTATTGTGAATATGTGTTACCTCTTTTTGTTGTATTTTGATTGATGTTCTGTATTGATGAAAAGAATAAATAAAAATTATTGAGAAAAAAAAATCCCTAGTAGGCTGCTAGCTGCTGCTCGCCGGGTAGTTAAACAAATATTTCGCATGACGATTATATTGGCTAATATATAGTGAGGTACATACACTTTTGTATTAAATCCGAAGCACCGATTTAATATTACTATAAATGAAGCACAGCAGAAGTCCTTTAGATATGATTATTTCATGAGCGGGTAGCCACGCTGAGGACTGGGAGACACCTGGGGTGGAAACTATTTCAGCAGGGACGATAAATGTAAGGAAAATGTATAATAGAGGAGTAATTAGGCAGACATAAGTCTTGTGTTTTCAGTTACAGTATTAAATGGTGGTGTAGGGAGAGACAGGAGAAAGTGGGAATAAGTAGTGAGCTATCAAGGGAGAGAGGAATAAAAGAAGAGAGGTACATAGGAGGGAAAGTAGAGAAAATAACAGTGCCCCATAGGTAAATGCAACACAGTTCTAAACACTTTATCACAGGTCCGGAAATTAAAAGAGTCTTGCGACTAATGCAGTACAAACTTTCACAGTTCAGAACAGTTAATAGACTATGTACAGCAACCAAGCAGATTATCACAGTTCTGAGCAGTTAATAAAATAAATGTAAGACAACAAAGCAGGTCTTTAGCGACTAAACATTGGTATTACACACAGCACATGCTAGCAGCTTAATTAATATAAAACTAGCAGTAGGGCATTCCTTTGCAAAAACATAGATAAAACTTAAATGCCAGGGCAACAAGCAGCTCATAAAGCTCTTTGTGAGTCTATTGGGGAGGGAGCCGCACAGGTAAAATGTAGCTCTCAAATTAGATGCTAGTGCAGCGTAACTATTGAAACCAGTGGGGAGTTGATCAAAACGTAGCCACACATTTAGATGCTAGTACATAGTAACTATTGAAATCCAGTGTGGAATTAATCAAACAGTCGCCCACATATTTAGACGCTGGTACAGCGTAACTATTGTGATCCAGATATATATACATAGATAAATAGATATAACACACACACACACACACACACACACACACACACACACACACACACACACACACACACACACACACACACACACTGTAACTTCACACTATTGTAATTAGGGCAGGTATTAAAGCTATATTTGCATGTGTAATAAGGAAATAGGGGTAACAATGTTATCAAGAGAATATAGCATATGTGTTTACATCATGTCCCATGTGAATAGCACAGCTGTTAGGCATTCACAGTATCCATGGGCACCTGAAGTTTGAAACTTTATGTTTGCTCATAGGAGTTGGTACTATCTAGTGGTCTTCAAAGGCTGCTGCCAGTAGAGGATGGTCTCAGCTGTCCACCAGTGGCCTGCTATGGCCATGGCCTTTCCTGTGCTCTGTCATCACAGGCAAGGCAGAAATGTCCCTTCTCCTCCATTTGTGGCATATGTGGGCACAACAACAGATCTAGCCAGCCTGGATGAGGGTGTACCAGTAGAAAGTGGCTTCAACTGTATCTGCATTGAAAGTGCAGCAGATAATGACCTAAACCTTATGGGTATATCAGATACATGGGGAGTTAGAGATGCAGCTATCCTTTGTGGGGAGTAAAATGGAGGTCGCTGTCCTTGCACACTACTATTCTATGTCTGTGCTAGGGGGTTGTACCACCTGTGCAAAACTGGTGACAGCAAGGCAGAGCCTGCCAATGTTGTTGGTGATATGCTACCATTGCACCATTGTGTTGTTCATCAGAATGTAGTGTTCATTATATTTCTGGTCCAACTCCACAAATTCCCATGCAATATGTGATCCAGGAACTACACTTTCATACTAAGAAAGTGAACTAAGGTTCTAAATCTTGGACAACATAAACAAAACATGCAGGAGGGGCAGATATATCAACCGATGTTTACACCAACTCTGGAACAAATTGTCTCTACAAGTAAAAAAGGTGACACTCTTGTATCTTTCAAGATTAACCTTGACAATTGGTTGGGCATCTGTAGATTCACTACTGGCCTGACCTGCTTTGTCTTTCTGGAAGCAGGAGGTACATCATGAGGATAGGTATTCACAAGGAATATGATCTCTAAACTTACTTGGCTAGTTATTCATAAGATCTTATAAAAAAGGATGACTTCACCAGCACTCTGCAATAGAAACATTCACAGTGGACCTGCAGAACCTCAGCAGCTGTATCTACTTTTGTCATAGTCTGTGGCACCCTATGCTGTCATACCAGCTGGTGCAGTGCCATGGCAGGCTTGGAATTAGGGCACTGTGACACTTGCCTGACCATCACTACCCATGATGCAGATACCCTAGCAAACTGTATAGGTTACTCTAATGATGAGGTGCTCCCTTCTGGATTATATTTAACAGCTGTGCTCTGGATAAATCTTACCATGTCAGTAACACCATCTCTGGCACCTGCCCCATTGCTGGTGATCAAAGAACTGGTACTGGAGTGTTCATATGTCTGTACTAGTAAGGTATCAGTAACTCCCGGAGAGCCAATGAAGACACCCATTCCCCTTAGGTTGTTCATGTGGGCACCATGGTGTGAATTTGGGCCTGTTAGTAACTACAGAAAATGAACATGTGAGTTTGTTAACCTCCATCTCACATGAATTAAAAAATGGAGCATACCTTACTGTGCTGATGTTGGTGACCCATTATGTATGTAACTGAAATCAGGGATGGATGTCTAAAAATACTGTGTGTATCTATTTTTGTTCCAAGTGATTGTCCCTCAGCAGTGTCAGTGGTGAGGATTGAGGCTCCTTGATTACTGGCCCAGAGGAGGCTCCTTGATTACTGGCCCAGAGGAGGGACGTCACACCTACATCTGAATTCTTGCACTTTGTGTTATAAATGTTTCTTGGAACATGGTATTCTAGTATTTGTGGACGACTGGTAGCAAGTGCATGCTCTGTATGCCCACATGTCTACACTAGATAGCAACATGTCAGGTCTGAACAACACAAAATGAGTTTGTATCAGTCTTGCAGCAATATGCATATTATATAATACACATGGTAAATAGCAGCATATGTAGAACACTACACCCTATGTTGACAATTCTTTTTCTCTACAGATGGGATAGATGTGTACTCATGTAATAAGTGGCAGAGGCTGGCCTGTAGGACACATGCTGCACACCATGGTACACTGCCAACATGCTAACAAAGCTTAGTTGCAGAGGTACGCATCTAGGGTCTGCTATAGTTTAGAAACAGCATAGCTGTTAGTCATACCTTCTGAGCAGTGGTTAGTGATATCCACCACTCCATCAATACCATTTAATATAATCTCAGAGATTAAGGCCAGCTGCATTTCTTTCACCTTTATGAGGATCATGTCAGGTGTTGGTTTGATCCCATGGGCATGGGCAGTATGCAAAGCTCTGGTGCTCTTCCTGGTCTGTATCTCATGATTGTTATACTGCTATGACACTCATTGCTGAAGTAATTGTGGTCAGATACGGCATTCATATCACTTGGTACCTCAGCCGACCACAGCTACCTCTCCTCGTACTTCCTCCATCATCTCACACGGAGGTCACATTTGAACACAAGACCTGCAGGAGGATCTTTGTATCCTGTGGGGTAAAGTTTAAACACACACACATGCACACACACACACACACACACACACACACACACACAGACACACACACACACACACACACACACACACACACACACACACACACACACACACACACAAAAAAAATCCAGAAAAGGTAGTAATAGATATGCAGTAGAATGCACAGCTTGGCTTTATTGTGAACAGTAAACGTATTATATATTGCATTTCCAGTTCTGGCAGTAATCAATTACACATTTACAAAATTTAATGTCCTCAGTATGTAAGATGCATGGCATGTCATATGATAGAGTATAAACCAATGTGCTCAAGGAATGCATGTGAATAAGATTTAAGTACAATATGCTCCACATGTCTACACAATGTCCACTACAATGCCAAAATATTTATGAATCACATTCTTTTGAGACTTAGCATTATGAATATAGTACTGTAAACCACTGTATTATCAAAACAGAATCTATAAGGTAGTAAACTGGCATAACAAAGGAGCATTGGGTACATATCCTTGCACGCTGTACATCTGTTGTGGGTGTGCACCCACATTCAGCTTTGTACATGTCAGGTCTGAACAACACACAATTAGTTTGTGCCATGTAGTCACATATGCCCCACATTTCTGCCATATTGTTGGGTAAGATGGCAAGCAAAAAATGACTGGCGTCACAAGCTTGGGGTAGATGGGTGCTGAAGTATGTTTTGGGCCATGTTTGCTATCTACAATATATTATTCAGTCATGAACCTCTTTTGGATAAAATATCTAGTGTAGACATGTGGGCATACAGAGCATGCACTTGCTACCAGTCATCCACAAATACTAGAATACCATGTTCCAAGAAACATTTATAACACAAAGTGCAAGAATTCAGATGTAGGTGTGACGTCCCTCCTCTAGGCCAGTAATCAAGGAGCCTCCTCTGGGCCAGTAATCAAGGAGCCTCAATCCTCACCACTGACACTGCTGAGGGACAATCACTTGGAACAAAAATAGATACACACAGTATTTTTAGATGCAGCTGTCTGTACCAAGCATAACTTCCCTTAAGAGCACACAGGGAACACACTCCCATTCTGGGGCTGGGTTTCCTTCTCTCTCACCATACGCCACATAAGATTTTACACTGACCACAGCTGTAGAGCTGAGTCCTCAGTTGAGTGTTCCAAGCCAGGTCCTCTACCACCCTCTCTGTGAAACCAGTGCTCTGTGTCCCTCCTCCAAGTAGCTGACACATACACTCTTTGAGATTTGATTTTCACACACACATACACACACACACACACACACACACACACACACACACACACACACACACACACACTCACCTGGGATAGCCTGGCACAGATTTACCAGCTATGCCCACTCTGCCCAGACTATAAGATAGATACTGCCATCAGAACACTCCAATGCCAGCTACTCTAAGGCTCTTACAAGGGTACATGATTATACCTAGTAAAATTAATACTAATACAAATGGTAGTGTTTGACTAATCCAGCAAGGCTTTCAGGAGTAGCCACTGTATCACCAAATAAATATAAGTGCTCTGAAAGTTTAAAATATTCTCTAAAAGACCAGTCACAATGAAAAGTTTAAATATATTTAATAATGAATATTACAAGAACTTGAAATACTAAATATCTATTTACAATAAACACCAGAGTTTCAGATACAGGAAATATTAAAAATAACACAGATGGAAAGGTTCACACAGATACAGAAAAACAACACTAATCTCACTATATTTTCCTGACTGATATTAAGAATTACTATTCCCTAGTTAATTTATTAGAGCAAGGCAAGATGAAGTGGGTGTGTGGTCCTTCTTTGTCAGGTTTCACAAACAGACTGCTCTGAGACTTCTGTCTCATCTAGTATTAAAAGATCATTTCAGTGCTGGATTAATGAATGACATCACATACATCTGGTCACCTGATTTCTGATTCCCACACAACCCCCTTTATTAGAAACTTAGAAGTATAGGTCACATGTATTCTGTCCCATTTTATCGGTTCAGTTCTCTCATGGTTGGTCATTAAACAGCAAAGTAGGTAGCCTACTATGGTATCATTATTCATGTTTTTAATAATCCTTCATTAATCAGAGTTTTACATTTAAGCTGTAAAATGTATGAGACAAACGTACAAAGCTGCAACTTGTGACATTTTCAACTCAATGGCTCTGTGCTTGAAAAGTGGAAGCACCCATGCTCCACAAGGATATGTTTAAGACATTTGTCTAAGAGATTAGAGAAGCTAGTGTGTATAAATAAACTGAAAAAATAGCACTGTGTTTTTTGTAAATGTTTCAGAAAACTCAGGAAACTACATGCTATTTTTGATTAGTCATAAGATTTCCAAAAGTATCATTTTAATAGTCATAAGATTCCAGAAAGTACCAGCTCAAACTGTCACTATGTCGGCCAGCAGATATAACTTGTACATAAACACCATTACACATGCTTAGTTAACTGACCCTTCTAATTTAATTTCTAAACTGTCTAACTTAAAAATATAAATATATAAAAATATAAATATATAAAAAACGATGTAACTGTATAAAATCCAGTTACATCGTTTTTTATATATTTATATTTTTAAGTTATTTTAACTTATGAGTTGGTGTTGTTGGAGAAACTTGTGGAATGGTGTTTGATGTTATTGTTATTGTTATTTTTGATGACAATCAACATTTTACATTTAAATACAAACTATGTTTAGTAAGTTATATTTTTTAAAGGAAAGCATAAATTTATGTATTTATGTAAGCTATTTTATCATATATATATATATGGATACATTACTTTTTATATAGAACAATGTAAATCCACTAGTTAAAGTTACAAATCTTCTTGTAGCTTTAAGAAGTTATGACAACTAATGGATTAATTAAGGGGTTGTTTTTTTAATCAAACATTGTGTATTTAAGCAAGGTTGTGTGGTTGTGTTAATTGTTTATGTCTGAAGAAGGTTGAGGTAATACCTCGACCGAAAGCGCTTACATTAAAGGTCCGTGCTTAGTACATTCTGCCGTGGCTTTTTTCTGCTATTTTTTGTTTATCGCTAGTTTGGTATCATATTCGTTTTTTTCCTGAGGTGGAGGATTAATTTTACAGCTGGCCAAAAGAAGTTCTACAGGAGAGTCTAGAGAGGAGGGGATATTAGAGGGGTTAGTGTGAGGGTTTTCAGGTTACAAGATAGCAACACCACCACCTTTTTTTCTTGGTTCGATCTAGTCTTAGGATGTTATAACCAGGGGGAAGGATATCTTTATTTGGAATGTGAGGTTTTAGCCAAGTCTTGCTAAGGGTTATAATGTCAGGTGACTACTGTACTTTGTAATTGTAATTTGTACATTAGTAGAAAGTGAAAAAATATCATTAGCCCAAATGCAAGAACAGAAAGTTGTACTGTTTTGTTCTGTGCTGCATTGTAAGGAAAATACTTTTAAAGAGATACAACACATTTTATCAACATTCAAAATACTTTCTACTTCAGATGTTGTTGTTGTTTCTTTCGGCTTTTCCCAGTTAGGGGTTGCCACAGCAGAACTCTGGTCCACTAATGACTGGCAGTAGATTTTTACGTGCCGAGTTGCCGGCCCTGACGCACAACCTTCAATGAAGGTATGCCCATTCACGCATGTCTCCACACAGAAGACGCTCTAGCTGAGAATCAAATAGGACAACATCTTACTGTGAGGTGACAATGCTACCGCAGCACCACCACAGTAGAAAATACTTTCTACTTCAGATACTGGTGAATAATAAAAGTAGTTTAAATGTCTCTTAAAAGTTCTGTGAAGTAGAAGTAAGGGTGGTTAGTTAACAGCTCCTGGAGTTCAATGATAATTTTGACACCCAACCCTAGGAAGAATGTGGGAATGGGTTTGTTAGCACTTGCACTAAAAATCGGAAGTCGTAAAAACATGCAGTTCAACTAGTTAATTTTGTTGAGCATTTACAACTACTGTTAAGAGGTAAGAGCTGTTCTGGGAACATAAATCAGAGTTATTCAATCAAAAAATGAAAATGGGCACCAGAAACTGTGCAAGATGCCTTTGACTCACACTACTGCAATTCTATTTACACAGAATTTAAAAATATATATTTCTTTATGTCTAGCATAAGTTATATAAAGGATCTTGAAGTGGATTCCAGGAAAAAGATCTCCAAGATGACTCTACTAGGACAGATCCATGGAAATGTAATAACCACTTAATCATTTTGATGCATTAAAATAAACAGAGTACAAACATACAATGATGACAAATGAGACAAAGTGTCAACCATAGACAAGCACATGATGTTAGATTTCCTTCCCCCTCCAAGGAAAGCAGCATCGAGAAAAGCAAGTACTTTTTATAAACTGCCTAGCACTTTATTCTCGTTTGCAGTAATAGCACAAACAGAAATCATTTAGAGCGAAATGTTTGGGGTAGTGCCTGACCATTGAACTTACTTAGTCCATAAATCTGGACAAGGCCAAAAATAATTGGGGAAGGGGACAAAACCAAAAACAATTTTTAAATATTATTGTAACTTGCTTAAAGGGTTAATAAAACAGCATGTTTTGTATCACCATGCATTTTTTAACTTCCATGTAAAGTATAAAACACTAATGACTGACAATACTCACTGTATCCATGAGTGACATGGTGGGAACATAGGCCCAGATGAGCTGTAAGGGTACCATGCAAAAGGGAATAGGTTCATAGGTAAATACTAGGCAATATGCCCTTGTGGACCACTTTAAGCCTTGCCAGTTTCCCTTTTTGTGCTCGAGATAACCTTTCCCAATTGCTTATAGATTGGCCTTATACATTGCATGGTCCATAATTATATATTAACCCTAATGAGAAAAACTGGGATCATAAAACAGATAATTTTAATGGACCCATGCATGGGATAAATAATTTAGGAGCTGCCTCAGTCCATTAGAATCACAAGAGGAAATTCTGGGGTACATTTTTTGTTTCCCATGCATAGATCCAAATTGTACTTGAATATGAACAGGGATGAACTTTGTTTTATGTGGATGGAGAGTCTATTCCAGAGCATCAGTGTCCTGTGTGAGATATAACTGTCCCTCCAAACCATTCTTTTGATGTTGCAGAAGAGGTTTAGATCCTTAGACCAAGTATTTCTGATAGACTTGTTTTATGCAGTAAATCCACTTGTACTGGTCAGAGGATGCCTTGTATACCAGACACAAGTCACCTCTTAGCAGTCTATAGGATACTAAGTATAGTGACAGGGTTTTGAGTCTGTCTATGTAGGACATATTGTTTAAGTCTTGTATCCTTTTAGTAAGGTATCTCTATGGTTGTTCCAGTTGTTGTATGTATCTTGACAGATACATGCCAAAGGGGGTGTTATATTCAATGAATGACTTAATGAGGACTGAGTAAAGGGGACAATGACATCCCTAAATCTGGACACAATCCCTTTGTTTATGAGCTGTGCAATATAGAATGATTTTCATAAAACCATGAACATGTGTTGGTCAAAAATCAGGTCAGTTTCCACATAAGTTCCCAAATCTTAAACAGCTGGGTTAACTCTTAGGTATATTGTTAATGTGGTAGTTCCCTGGGATAGATGACTTCCCAAAGAATACAATAATGCATTTTTGGCATTTAGTTTCAGTCCATGATTTTGTCACCAGTTATTTATTTATTGTCAATCCAGCAGGTGACACAGGAGTTCATTCCCATTTTATTTAGTTTTTCAATATGCCTGAGTAAGGAATTGTGTCAAAAGCTATGACTAGATCTAGGTAAGCCATGTGTACTATTTTCCTTCATCCATTCCTTTAGTGTATGGTTTGTCATTACCTTAACATTCTTGGCACCAAGAAGTGAAAGACCTAAAGAAATATCTGCCATAGTCAACTTTCAGTCTTCAAAACATGTAATACTACACTACCTTTCATAAGGATGAGCAAATCGTCAAAATGTGGAACATTTACTAACAATTAGGATGGGAGCTCAAACCATGGTTAAAAGGTTACTTTATATGTATAAAATTATTCTCATATTCTCTCTTTGCATCTCTAGTCACAGATTCTCAGAGATAAATAAATTAAGCCTTTATCCCCATCTCAGTTGTTATCAATTCGTACTACCCACCACAGAGCTAATACTTTGATCGTTGATCTACATGTACACATGCAGGCACACTCACGTGTGCATACATGAGCACACACACATCAGTTAAGGCAACCTGTATGGCTGCATATCTCAGATATTTATTTGACATCAAGTGAATGAATAAACTCAAAACTAATGGCCCAGAAATGTATTTCATATCACTAATGTCAAAACCATACAGTGGAATTTCACTCTGCCATCTCAACTTCTTAGCTCAAGAATCAGAAACAAAGACACAAAGTCAGGAACTGCTTTTAAAAATCCATCTTATATATTTGAAAGTTGATAGAATACAAGTAGGTATTTTTTGAAGAATGCAAAGTCTGAATCTCACATTCTTATTATTACTTAGTGATCACAGTGCAACAATTTGCCAGAAAACCAACAACTTTTATAAGGCTGTATAAAAAGAGAAACGGCTTCAGGTAAAACCCAGGTGCACAAAATCAGAACTATATATAACCAAAAATACACCGAGGTACCACACAATAGCGTCTTTATTACACAAAAAATAAGAACAGTGGTGAGCGCTTTCGCAAAACTAATTGCTTCATCAGACAAGAAAATAAAACACTCCATTGCTTATATACAGATGGAACCATTGACTCAATCACTGATGTCATAGGTCAATTAAGGCATTAAAGCTATATAAAACTTAAAAATGTATAAATGTAGAAAAGGCTACATATTGAGAAAACTGCATATAAAAGACACATATAAAAAACTGCATGTAAATGCATATAAAAACTGCATATAAAAATTGCATACAAAAACTATATACAAAAACTATATACAAAACTGTTGGTAAAAGACCTAAGTAATGTGTATAGATATAAACTCCATAAATACTGTAGCTATGAAAAAATAAAAAGATAAAAAAATCTAGATCTAGTTATAAAATCTATCTACAATATGTATGTATAACTAAAAGTAGACTATGTCTCTAAAATATGAATAAATAAAGTGTAATGGGTGTATGAGTTGTCTAAAATTAAACATGTTTGAGGCGTCTTGCTTTCAAGAAAGGAACCAAGGAAGTAGAGCCATTAAGGCCTAGATATTTATCTGCATTCAATTTAATGATCCATCTCTGTTCACAGCTTTCAGTAAAATTTTCTATATCCCCTCCTCTAATGTTTTTGTGTATGCGCTGTAGCACAAAAAACTTAAAAAAGGTGAATTATCTGTATTAATAATATGCTGGGCGAGTGCATTAGTGGGTTTCTTATTTTTGACATCACGAAGATGTTCTAGAATTCTGTCTTTAAGAAATCTATTTGTTTTACCTATATAAAACACAGGACATTTCTGACAAAAACAATAATAGACAACATCAGTGCTCTTGCAATCAGCATAAGTATTAAGCTGTAACTGAAAATGCTTGTTGGGGTGGACATAGGTATTTACACTGTAAATATAGAGGCAGGCACTGCATGACCTGCAAGGAAAAGTGCCCTGACATGAAGAAGGGATGGCTTTCTTAGGCACATCCTTGTTACATAACTGCTTCTTGAGTGACATATTGTTCTTGAAACTGAATAGTGGATCTTTACAGGTAATAACCTGCAACTGTGTACCTCTTGTAATAAGAGCCAATGTTTCTTAATTACGTCAACATATTGGTTGACATCACTCACAAACTGTAACACTACTCTAAATTCATTATGTGGCCTAGAGTTTATGTTAGATGGATTATTACATGGAACTACCTCGTTGCTGTTAAAATAAGGTCTACAGAAATAGACCTGCAAATTTAACACAATAAAATGTATTTTAAACTTATATAAACTTGTATAAAAATAAACAGTAAGCGCTTTCATTTCTATATATAACACTCATAGGCTTGAGACTTAATTACACTGCACCGCACTCAAAAAAATGTACACATTTAAAAATGTCATTGGTCATGTGACCTGTCACTTGTTAAAACATATCTCTTTTAGTTTTTTTTCTTCAAAACACATTTAAAATCAACTAGTTTAAACCTTTATCCATACATACATTCAGTAATATTTGATGCAAAAAATACCGACTAAAATATAAACTGAAGAACTTAAAAAATATAAACTAATAACTTCAGTAGCATTAGCAATCCATCAGCGAAGCATCGGACAAAAAACTGCACCAAGACCGATTAAATTTAACGCTTTCATTCTTTAATATCGAAGAACTTCATCAGAACATTGCCATTTATATTCACAATAGTGCAGAAATTTTTTTTAACACCCCCCACACAGATTTTTTTCTAACACCACCTCCCATATAATAATTGTTTTTCATAATAATCATGAAATTAAACAAATTAATGGCCAGCAAGGAGCATGTTAGAAGCACTGATCAAATCCCCAAAAGACTCAACTATCCCACAAGAAGGCTTAATCCAAACAAATAGCAAGTGCCAGAATCATAGACTAAAGCTAAGTGTCAAAAATGCCTTGTCTCCTTTGGAAGGTGAGTATGAGATTGACAATACACCGCTAAGAGCTGACCCAGTGTTCAGTATTTGATATCTTATGTGGACAGTTGACCCCATCTTCTATTAGGAACAAATCAAGATGAAGCAAACTTAGAAACATTCTGCAAAATCAAGAACAGCTTCCACTTGGTTTTACAAATACAGCACCCAGAAGACGAGAGAGAGAGAGTTAAGATTGCAGTATATGTCATGCAAATGCACACTAGTCATGTAAAGGCAGACTATAAGCTAAGCAAGCACAATATGAAAGTAATTTGCTGACCGAATATATTAGGCAAACACAAGAACATTCTTTAAACCTGGGGACAGTATCAAATGCTTTTCATACTTTATCCCAGTTTATTTCACACTAGCCATTAATGCCCAACTTTAAAATGAACACCAGTTATTTCATCAACAACACAGCTAGCTACCCCCTCAAGAAAAAAAAAAAAACATAAATATTCCAATTTATTTTTCACAAATGCACACTAGCCAGCCCTAAATATCAGACTTTAAGCTAAACAAATGACAAGAATAAGTTCCCATAGTACTGGTAGCCACCCCACCCAAAAAATATCAGTTTATTTCAAACAAATGCACACAAGCAAGCCTTTAAAGTAGTATAAAAATGACAAAGTTGCTGCCACCCCCCAAAAAAAAAAGCATAAATATTCAGATTTATTCACACAAACTGACCATAAGGGTGGAGTTTAAACCAATCAAGTGAAAAGCACAAGTTGCATTCATCCACAACACAGCTGGCCAACCCCCCCACCCCCACTCCCCCAAAAAAGGATAAAAATATTCCAGTTTTTTAACACAAATATCCACTTGGCAGTCTTAATGACAGAATTTATTCTGAGCAAGTGAAAGTTACTTTAATCCACAGCCCAGCTAGCTACCCCCATCCCATCAAAACAAAAAGAAGGCAGAAGTGTACAATGAAAAAAAAGAACATAAATATCCAATTTCAAAATATTTAATCAAATGCGTACACACACACACAAACCTACACTAGCCTTGCCACCATCCCCTCTCTACCTCTTTTAAAATAAGAAAGAAAATCTGGTTATACTTATATTAAAAAAATACATATGTTCAATCCAGTAGTCCACAATGCCCTAAGTTAAACAAAAAAAAAAAAAACATAAAACTTTTCCACTGCAAACCTCTCTACTGTATTGTACTGTATAGCTGGAAGGCTGCTGTTAATGTTAAAAATAACCATGGTTCTCTCTGGTCTTGTCTATAGCTCCTTCTGAGTTTCCTCCAATCCTGTACCACATTTTCCTGCATGGACACATGGAGATATGGGCGCACACAAGATGAAGAAACAAAGCGTTTAATTCAGAGCCAGATCATGCTCAAATGGGACCCTAGGCAGGGTAATGGATCGGACCCCTCACACAGCACCCTCCACCCGACCCCAGCCATTCCACTGTTCCATTACTTGACTATTTCTCCCCATTTACCATAAACACTGTTCAAACCCCTCAGTGTACACACTATTTTCTTCTTTACTTCTACAATGATTACGGATATTTGAATTTAATTAAAATGTTTTATTTTAAATTTCATAGCACAAACACTGCTAGATATCTACTAAACAAAATAATAGTCGCACAGTGAAAACGGACTTAGCATTAACAGTAACCTTCTGTGCCCTTGAAAATCACATTCATTGAAATGGCTTTGAAACCCACATTCAAAAAAAATGCATCTGACCAGTGGCAGATAATATTTACATTTGCACTATTTTCAAACGATAGGCCCCATGCACACATTTTTACGACCATGCATACATGCAGGTTTTCTTTGATTTACCTTCCTTGTTGTTTTAAATTATATTACTTAAATAATATAGCACCACTTGTTAGAGAGTGTTTCAAATTCATAATTTTGAACATTTTCCAGTTAGCAATGAAATAAAATGTATGACCCACTGACAAAGCTGCCCATTTCAGAACATTTCAACCTTAAAAGGTCACTCAAACTTCTGTCATTACAATTCACAAATATCAGTCAATATCAGTCAATATGCACAGTCTCTGCAGAAGTAAAAATCTGAATAATTCCACATTAAATAGATTTGTAACTAATGAAGAGGTTGCTGCTAGCAAACAACTTTTTATTTAAGTATTCCATCTACAAATTCAGTGCCTTCTTCCCGTGAAGAATAAATTGCCTATGTTACATAAAAAAAAATTGGTACAGTAAGCCAGTAATATTGCAATAGGAAATGGATGGCAAACTGACAACAGCTTCATAGTTATTAGAGATCTCATCCAAAGGAGTATACACTCAAGACTGCAGCACCCCCATCCCCCTCTCCTTTAAAGCACAACACAATATCTGCAATCCATCTACATGTACTCGTGAGAGTAGATCTCACAGCCTTCTGTATCAACAGCAACTATGGTACCTGTTATGCTATGCCTATTTGCTTAACAAAATAGTTACACATTGAAGACAGACTTAGCATGAGCAGCGGTAAACTTCTCTTCCCTTGAAGCTCACAATTTCTTGAAAATGTACTGAAACTAAATTCCTTGAAAATGCTCCAAAACTCATTTTTTCCCTAGTTTGATAGTTGGTGGAGAGGATTAAGACTCTTCTTTCATATAACCAAGATATAGGGTTTCAGCCTGATGAAATTAAGTAATCTGCAACACACCAGCAAGAACATCATGTATTTAAATTCTGTGCAGAATGCATAAAAGGAGTAAGCAACAGGTGAGTGCATGCATTGACCCAGAGGGAAGCACTGATAGACGGCATATTTAAAGAACACTCTTAAAGGATCTGGCTCTGGTTTTACTTTAAGCTTTTTGCATTTAAAATGAAAAAACTTTTAAAAGGCAAGGCTGCACCCCACTTCCAGTTTGCTCCCTGGGTGGACCACACCCTCCACCCCCGCATTAGTAAGCCTCTTCTGTTGCCTCTTCTAGTTTGTTCTGAAACTAAATCTACTACAAAGAAGTTAAATTAATTTCACTGCTTTGAATGTCTAGCTAATTCATTAAATAGATTACCTCTCCTGATTGTATATGTATATTCATAAATCCTGCTTTTAAACTGTCTTCTAGTCTTCCTAACGTAAACTGATTCACATGTGGAACATGTAGCAACATAAGCTATGTAACCGGAATCACAGTTTAAATATCTGGTGATGTACAAGATGTACAAGTATTAGTATAATAAATTGTAACCCCTTGTTCTACAGAGCTAAACATGCTGCAACTCTTGCATGTAAAACCGTCTCTCTTTTTTATTCCCCGCAATTTTCCTCTTGTGAAGCCTATTATTAGATTTTTGTAGAATGTCTTTAATGTAAAAATGACTCTTACAAATAAAATCAAGACTAACAAGGCTGATAGAGGTGTTCAGTCAACCAAACTTGCACAATGACAACCAACCCTGCTTGATGGCATCATCAAGGAACTTGGAGGAAGGGAGAGGCGAGAATCACAGATCTAGAGACAGAACAAGCCATGGAAGTAATGGAAGGCAGCATAGCAGCGAAAACGGACCCTCTTATGGGGTTGCAGCTGGTCAGGAAGTGGTGTTGGAGGGTGTTTTAAATGAAAAATGCACAGGCGACAACTCGGAGGATGTTTATAAAGCTGCAGGGGCTAAGCTGAAGACAGCTGCCCCTATTAGGACTTATTCAACAGTTACACATCTCCAGAACTCAGGTACTGTGAATTACTCAACTTTTAAGAGTAATGGCAAACAGCAGGCAACTGCTAGTCAAAGAAATATTAATGTATTATGTGGTGCAGGGTTGGAATAATATTTAGGGCAACAGTTTACTTTTAACAAAGAGAAACTAAGCCCTATTGAGATTTTTGTTGACAAACATCAAGAAAATTATGAAAAGACTTTGAAAGACTTGATACATGACTTTGGGAAACAGTTGGGGTTATTCTAGGGTTACAAATGGACAATGCATAATTGAGTAGATGCCTTGAGTTTATTGTGCCTACGAGGCTTCAGTTTTTCAAGATACCAGTGGGAATGGAATTAAATGTAGAAAATAAAAAAGAATGTAATTTGTTGTTTGACAGTTTTGGTTTTAAATTTATGGAGTTTTTAATTAAATGTAATGACAACAAGCTATGTCATTTGTTATTTAACCAGTGGGAAAAAAATATATGTGAAGCAATATGACTTTGTAGATGACAAAAGTAAGAAAATATTTAACAAGAAGTGTTGCAAATTACAAAGAGATATTGAATGGTATGATAAACAAATGGCTTATACATGGAAGAAAGAAGACAGGGCACATAAAAGAATTTATGGTAGAGGTAGGAAATATTACCCATATATGGATAGAAATGAAAATAGAACACATTATAATGGTGAAAAAGTTTTTTAAGGCAGGAATCAACAAAGGACAGGGGAACACAAGGGTGCAGGGAGGGGGGGAGATCAGAAGAGAGGGGTGCACCAATGACAGGGGAAGGAAGGATGGAGAAATGAGACAATGAAGTGGAGATAAAGCAGCACAATGCTGTACAATTTAGTATGGGGCAATTTAATATATACAATTATAAACAGTTAAAGCTTGAGAAAACACACCATGTTGTTTACAAAAGGCATGAAATATGTCCCTTATGAAAAATTCAGTGTAGTAGATATCTTACTGGAGTTTAAATTGTACCTGAGGAAATTAAATTTGGCCATACACTTTCTGGACAACCAAAGAAGTGTATAGGAGAATGTATTTAAGAAAAAAAGTAAAGATATGCCCCCTTTACATCCTACATCCTACATTGGTTACATATGAGAGGCTGGTTACAGAGGAAATCTATAAGCTACAAGAGAAGTGTATGAAAGGAAAGAGAAGATATAATTTAAAAAGGGAGGAAAACAACTTATTAAACAAAATATGTTATGAGGCTGACATTCGAGTTATGAAACCGGATTGGGGGGTAGTACTAGTAGAAACACAGGATTATAACAACAAAATATTTGAAATACTACATATTGATAGTAAGTATGTGGTATCTTCTATCAATGAAGTTAACAATGGACATAAAAGGATTGATTTATATATAGAGGAGCTCCTTTTGGACAACAGGATAGATATGAATTTTTTAAATTTTTTGAGAGTGGAACACCCAGTACTCGCCACCATAGTAGGGATCCCAAAGATCCATAAAAGTATTGAAGATCCCCCTTATAGGCCCATTATTTCCAGTAGTAGGTCTAAGACATTCCCATTTGGGAAAGTAATAGATGGATGGTTAAAACCAATATATGATAGAGTGCATCATATAGTGAAAGACTCATGGGGCATTTTGGGAAGATTAAAACTGGAAATTTGGAAGGATGTGGTGGACTTGTTCTCCTGCATCCCAAAGGAAGAACGACTAGAAAGGTTTAGTAACAGTATTCAGAAGTACGTGAACTTTGACTGGGAAAAGTCAAGTTTAATTTGTGAGTTTATGTCTATTGTACTGGATTTTAATTACATCTGGTTTGAGGGTGAATACTATAGACAAAAAACTGGGGTAGCCATGGAGGCAGTGTGTGCCCCCATATATGCAAATATGGTGTTACTGGATTGGTAAAGTGAACATATTTTGGATAGTCAATATGCTAGTAAGTGTATATGCTGCACTAGGTTTTTGGATGATATTGTTATTTTATGGGATGGTACAAGTGAAGTAGATGTATTTGTGAAGTATTTGAATGACATCAGTAGTTATTTAAAATTCACCCACAGTAGTAGCACAACAGGGATAGCATATTTAGACACCTTTGTTTTGAATGGGACAGCAGGATTTAAATCCAGAATATATAGAAAAGAAACCTTTAGTAGCTCATATTTAGAATATACTAGTTGTCACCCAGCAAGTCAAAAATAGAGCATCATTAAGGGTCAGTGCATAAGAGCTGCGAGAATGACATCAAATTTCAATGAAATGAAGATGGAGTTAGAATATATTGGAATATTATTTGGAGAAAGGGGTTACCCAAGATACTTAATAGATGATGTCACTCAGTATGTAGTGAGAGAATGGAGGAAAGAATACAAACCACTTCTTGGTATTGGGTTGGAGAAAAACAGGGGAGAACATGAGAATGAAAATAAAAATTCCTACCATAGTGCTTGTGTAGTGGAGTGCAGTCCATACGCTGAGGAGATAAAGAAAACAATGAGACAAAACTGGAATATTCTAAGAAGTGATGACTTGGTTTACAGTAAAGTGGGTACAGGGCCTATGTATGTTTGCAAGACTGGGTCTAACCTAAAGAATAGGTTTGAGAGGGGGAAAGGAAGAATAAAGGGTGACACTGGAGATGGGCACACCAAAAATGTGGGCAGTGTCAGCAGTGTAAGGAGATTACAGAAGAGAAAATAATTACATTAGGGGACATCAACCACTCTAGAGTAAGGTTTAAAAATGGGAGTTGTTTATCCCAACATGTCATATACTTGGCCAAGTGTATAGCATGTCCGAGTTATTATGTGGGGAAGATGAACCGACAGTTGAGGAACAGGGTATATGATCATACTTACTGTATAAGGAAAAAAGATAAAAACAATGCTTTGTGTAGACACATTCTTAGATATGATGCAAGCCATGTGTTCAAATTTGGGATTTTAGAACAGGCAAAGGTGGATTTAAGGGAAGGAAATGTTAAGGTCAAATTAGCAGAAAAAGAGGTCAAATGGCAGTTCAGGTTAAATGCAACCAAAGAACCTGGGTTGAATGACTACATTCCCACTAAACCAATCTTGGACGCAAGGATATGAATGACATGTTGTAGCAGGGTATGTATGCATAGAATAAAGTCAGAAACAAGTGAATAGAAAAATAAAAAAGAAAGCTGGTGCAATAAGAAAGGAGGCAACATGTCAGGATACAATGTTTAAATAACAAAGTGCAATGGTGAGTGTTAAAGATGTGTATATTTTGTAACACAGCGCAAATGAGCATTTTTATATGTCATATATGTTTTTTTTTATAAATGTGTACCTATAATATATAACAAAAGTGTAGTATCGTGTTTTAAAGAAGTACATTTTTACCACAGAACAAATTAGCATTTCTATATGTTATATAATGTGTTTTTATACCTAAATGTGATATACATAAGCACATGTGATTGTTTTATAGGCATACATAGAAACTGTATAGTTACAGGGTGTAATACAAAACTGTCCAGGTTGAATGAGCAGAATTAATGAATATTCATAAGGTTATGTTTTATTCATGAGAAGGTCAATATTCCCACTGGATCTTGATTTTTTTTAAAAATGTATTATATAGTGGGGAGCTACACACATTTCACTGTTCTGATGAAGTCTGCAGTTAGCAGATGAAAACACTTAATCTGTGTGTAAAATAGTTTTAACCCTCCGGGGTTCGTTTTTATTTGTTTTCTATTAAAAGTGATTTTTTGAAAGTAAGCATTTGCATTGAGCTACAGTCCTTTTTAGCATATACTTGGTATATTTTGGTTATTTGGTTGTATATACGCTTACAACTTGGTATTTATAAATAAAATCAAGACTTAGGCCTACCACTCTAGAAATCTCTTGATTACCACTTAAATCATCCAGTTTTGTTTAAAAATGTATTTAATATTGTCATTGTCTACTGCATGTGTTAGAAGCATACCTGGTCCCAACTCTTTTTTCTTCCTGTTCTTTTTAAAGGAAGTGATATCTGAATCACCTCATCCTTTCCTGTTGAAAACCACCGACATTCTGGCATAGCACCTATTTTTAAATTTGATAAAACACTCAACATCTTTTTATCAAGTAATAGGATCAATTATTAAGTTATCCACTCTAATTTTCATACTCTTAAATAAATTCATCTTGGCATGAAAATGGTGCATGCTAACAAAATGTAGAAAAGAACTACTAACGCAATTGTTGAAACTGACACTCAAATTCAACTCGGTACAGTCTTGGCTCTTGTAAGCTACTATAGCTAAAAAAATATATTTTATAATCCAACAACCACTCCGACTCCAATAACTAATGCCCAAACGTTTATTCACGAAATCACAATATAAAAAAATAAAAATCAAGGTCAAGCGCTTTTGTATTATCACTTCTTCTTCTTAAAAAAAATATTTTGTCCATATATGCACTATACTTGAAAATAAAAAAATCTGTAGTGGAATTAATATAAATAATAAAAATTTTAAGTTAACATATACCTTAATTTTCCTCTTAAAACCTATTTTGGTATACAAATTAATTTCCCAAATGACTCATTACCAAATTGGTTACATTGGGGGCCAAAGTGGCTCCCATCATCACCCCCCATAATTATTTAAAAAAACATTATCCCCACAAGTGAAACAATTATCGTCCAACACCGTAACTAATAAAACGCTCAGCACACAACCAAGTGAAATATCTGGACGGTGACCAGAAAAACCACTGCTCGTACTTTAGATGAAATAAAATTTATTACCAATTCGACAAACAAAAAGCAGGTTAAGCGCTTTCAGCTGTGAACAACAGCCTTCTTCAGAACAACATTATGCTTATGGAATCATGCTTTTATACTAAATCATTTGCTTACTTAATTGTATAATGACACTAATTACCGCCAAAACTTTAAAGGCATATAGCTCTCTGTGATTCAGTGTAGATGGAAATTCATTCACTTATTCACAGTATGATCAATGCTAAGTATGTATTTAGTGACTACCAATCACTTATTCATACATTATCAATTTTTCAAGTACTTATAATAACATGTCAATATATATAAAAATATTTCTTACATACATATATATAAAATAAAATGAATAATATGGATACATACATGTATAAAATATATGAAATGTATGAAACATATGAAACACAAGCTTAACTAATCACTCTTATTCATCCTAATCTGTCCAAGACTACTATATTCTTATGTGCATAAGAATATATTAAAATTATATTAAAAATATATTAAAAATAACTCCATGGAAGTCCATGTATTTTCATAAGAACATTGAACCATTAAATATATCACAAATGTACATATATTATTAATAAATATTAATAAATATAGCAGAGACTACACCGTACATCTCCGCATCATCACTGGTCTGATATATGCTGGATGATGTGTGGAAAATAAAAATAATAATTATTAACAATTGTAGCAGAATACCACATACCTAATAAAAAATGGTGATATCAAAATAAAATAATGTAATATATTGGGATGAAAATATCCTCCAATGGGTATGTGGTCTAATATATCGGTCCATGTCCATATGTATATAAAATGTATAATACATGTTAAAAAATACATATTGACTATGTGAGTCTACCCCTCTTGTATCATTATTAAACTTGCTTAAAGTAAAGCTAAGAATGGTTTGATACTCACGAAGTCATTAAGACCTGGTTTTCTGGTGGAGTCTGTCAAAATCTGCCATCTACTCTCACTTGCTGCTAACTCCATCTTCCAGTTCCCTCCAATAGGTGTAATTGAGATCTGATCTACAATAGCAAATATGAAACTATGATCTATCCCTTGTTCCATAACATGTCTATATAACGCATTTTTACTATCACATTTCTGTATTCTATATGAATGTTCATATATGCGTTTCTTTAATTGTCTTTCGGTTTTCCCAATATAGTGGGCATTGCAACGTATGCAGTTGGCTATATACACTACACCTTTAGAGCAGCAGTTCCCGGCTTTACATCTAATAAGAGTATTGTTGATATCATCTAATCTGATGGTGTTAGCTGTATTAATGTACTTACATTGTTTGCACCTTCCACACTTTTTGGTACTTTTATGCATATCTACTATGTCCTTACTATAACTAGCTTTTTCCAACATCCTTTTAATATTGGGCGCTGTTTTATATACACATTTTGGGTATTTATCCCAACTTTGTTCTTTTCCTATAGATGTAATAATTGCCCAATGTTTTTCTACAATTTCTTTAATCAAATGTGTATAGGGTGTATATGTGAGTACACATACTCTTCCTTGAAATGTGTTATGCCCATCTTCTTTGTCCGGCATTGTGTAACAACCTAACAATGGTGGGTATTTATTTCCCCATTCATCTTTCACATATCTAATTATCTTATTTACCATTTTTATTGGATATGCACGGTCTAAAAATAACCCCTTTATATTGTTAAGTTCTTCCTCCATAATGGTCCTGGTAGAAGACATCCTAGCTGCTCGAATGCACTGCCCTTTCACTATATTTTTAAATACATGCGGGGGATGGCAACTACTGAAGTGTATATAGTCGTTTGAAAATGTAGGCTTTCTGTATAGCTTAGAAATAAAACCCACGTCATCATGACTAATTGATACATCCAAGAATGCTATTTCAGTATTACTACACCAATGTGTGAACTTTAGAAAACTGATGGTATTGTTTATATAAGTCATAAATTCCTGTATTTTTTCTTTTGGGCCATTCCACATAATAAAAATATCATCCAGGTATCTGGCATAGTACGAGATGTCTGAAAAATATTTGCTGTTAAATATATATTCTGACTCCCATTCCAGCATGACCAGATTTATGAGCACACGCTGCTCCCATGGCCACACCCCTTGTCTGTTTGAAAAATTCTCCCTGGAATACTATGTAGTTATGGTCCAATACTAGTCCCATCATATCACATATTAAAGATATCTTGCTCCATGTCAGATCTGAATATTTCCTTAAGCTGTTGGCAAAAAATTCTAGGCCCTCATCTTTGGGAATACTAGAGAATAGGTCCTGAACATCTATAGTGAGATAAGTTATGTTAGGATGCCATTTATCTCTAGTTAAATAACCCAAAAATTTCCAGGAATCTTTCATGATATGAGAAATTGATTTATATATATCTTTAAGCCAACCATCTATAAGTTTCCCTATATTGAAAGTTTTGGAACGGGAACCAGATACTATTGGGCGAAGTGGTGGGTTCTCCAAACACTTGTGTATCTTTGGGATTCCCACCACCTTAGCTAATACAGGATAATCTGTCTTTATATAGGAATATGTGTCGTTACATATTCTATTATCGATAAAATATTCTTCTATAACCAAATAGATTCTTTTATAACCAATATTGATTTGGTTAATAGAAATATTCTCATAGTTTCCTGATTCATGAAAAAGCTTATGCAGCGCTTCATTATAAACATTTGTATAATAAATTACTTTATCGGGCTTCATGATTCTTATCTCTTTATTGTTCATAAGTGTAGATAATACTTCTCTTTCAAGTGTTGGGAGATTGTCTATACCTAACTGTTTGTTTTTCCTGGCATTTTTATACGTCCAATAAATATCGTTACAAACCAATTTTTCATAATTCAAAACTTGCTGATTGTTATCAGGAATGTATGTACTTTTCTTTTTAAGATCAGTCCCTGCTATACCTATCTGTCCCTTCTCCACACTGTTGTTGGTATTAAATTGTATAGCCAGGTTAAGTCTTCTACAAAACATTTTAATCTCCTTAATATTATCCACTAGTTGCAATCTGTTAGTTGGTATGTATTTCATACCTTTACTCAACAATGATCCCATCTCAGAACTCACATCCATTTCAGTATAGTTGTACACCTTGAATCCTTCAAAAATAATAATGTTTGGATACGTACTGGTTGTATTATAATCCGTAGAAGTTTCTCGTGTACTAATATGACTTACATTATCTATCTTACTTTCATCAAATATAGGTTTCACTACTTCATCATCTTTCTTATACTGTAGTACATCATTTCTTTCAGTTGTAACCCTTACATTGTTGTCAGACATAATAGGGGTTATTAAATTTTCATAGAAGTCATTTAACGCTGTCTGTTGTAATTTCGTGCTGGAAAAAATCTTCCCCCCTGAAAATTTTCTTCCCTTACATTAGTTCTGACAGATTTTCTTCTGGATTGAAAATTATTCACATCATTATTTCCATCTCTAAATGATGGTCACACATATGCCCTATTGTTCTTATATAATTCTAAATCACGTGTGATCTTCCTATTCTTCCTATCCATAATAATCTGTATTTTATTGTCTGCAATTTCATACTGCTTCCTATACAAATCTTTCCATGAATCATATTCTTTATGACTTGTTATCATATTGTTAATATTCTTTAGTTCATTAGCCAACTTAATAAGTTTTTCGTCCAAATGTTTAATTACTGTTTTTATAAATGCGTATCCAAAATTGTCAAATAATTCATTGATTGGTAGTCACTAAATACATACTTAGCATTGATCATACTGTGAATAAGTGAATGAATTTCCATCTACACTGAATCACAGAGAGCTATATGCCTTTAAAGTTTTGGCGGTAATTAGTGTCATTATACAATTAAGTAAGCAAATGATTTAGTATAAAAGCATGATTCCATAAGCATAATGTTGTTCTGAAGAAGGCTGTTGTTCACAGCTGAAAGCGCTTAACCTGCTTTTTGTTTGTCGAATTGGTAATAAATTTTATTTCATCTAAAGTACGAGCAGTGGTTTTTCTGGTCACCGTCCAGATATTTCACTTAATTATCGTCCAACACCCATTCAATACAATCACTCAAGGACTTCAACTTCTTAACAGAATATCTCTCATCTTTCAACAAAGTATTCCATTACCTATACTGTGGGAAATCACTGAGTATGAATGTTGGACTCTATTTCACATATGGGGATATTTTTTTTTCTGTTGTGCTTGAGCATGGAGAGGTATGAGCTTTATTTTATGTGGATGGGGAGTCTGTTCCACAGCAGAGCTGTCTTCTGCAGAATCCTTCTGTTCACATGTTCATAGGTTCAGAGGAGGTTACTAGGCTAGCAGTCAAAAACCCTTATAAGCCTAGCCATATTTATCCCAATTTGCCCCAATTGTCTGTAGTTAGGTGACCGACAATTGCAGAGGTATGAGTCTATGCTAATTAACTTTGAATGTGTCTGTCCATGAGGGACATGGACACCACCCAAGGAGTGAATATACAGTCACCTATCCATTGATCTAGGTTGCATTTAAAGAGGGTCAGGGAGGAGCTCTTCTTCACATGAATGGGAAGCTTGTTCCAGAGAAGGGGTAGTCTCTGAGAGATGTATCTGTCTCTCCACCATGATCTGTTCATGTCACAGACTAGGTTAAGATCCCTGGAGTGAGTGACCCTCATACAGTTTGATTTACAAATGTGTAGCATTTCCATCAGGGCAGGGCATACCTCTCAACTCTACAGATTTTTGCCTCATATTTTTGGTCTGCTTTTCAAAATAAGTGTGGTTTTCTGGCAAATTAGTGGCAAATCATTAAAGATTAAAGTTAAAAATTAATGGCAAGCATTTGAGTTTCAGACATCATACCCACGCTAATGTAAAACCTGTTGTTCTATTAACTTTCTAAGTTTCTAACAGCAGTATTTAAAACTTGTCCCTATTTTTGGGCCTTTGTCCCAGTTTTATTTATAGCTTTGTTCAGATTTCTTGGTCTAAGAGGTTGAGAGGTAGGGGGCCAGATCAGCGACTACCCTGTAAGCCAGGTACAGATCACCCCTCAACAGCCTGTAGGAGACAGAATACAGTGACAGGGCTTTCAGTCTTTCTCTGTAGGACTTGTTTTGAGTACCCTGTATTTTCTTGGTGAGAAACCTCTGTGGTCTCTCCAGTTGTTACAGGTATCTGGTTAGATACATGCAAAAGGGAACATTGTACTCAATTATTGGTCTGATGTGGGCTGAGCAGAATGGAATTATAACATCCTTAGATGTAGATATGATGCTTTTACTTATGAGAGGTGCCACACAGAAGGAAGTCCATACCACTATGGATACATGGTGATCGAAGTTCAGATTAATATCAACCTGGGTAACCAGATCCAGTACCACTGGGTCTACACTTTAGGCAGGTGCTGTCTAAATTGTAATTAACAGGGATGTTAGCTTTCCCAAAGGGAATAATAATTTTTTTGCATTTAGCTTCAATCTGTGGCTTTGGCACCAGTCACTTGTCTGTGTTAACCCTTTCTGCAGTATATTGGCATTGATGGGGGACTCACTGATTGCTGCCAATTCGCAATCATCAGCGAAGTTGGTCAGCCACAGGCAGTCCATGTTGCCTGGACGTCTGAGAAATAAATTCCAAACAATAAAGGGCCCAGCACAGAACCCTGTGGTATGCCACTGTGACTGGTCTTTTGGTAGAGGTGAAGTCACCCATTTTGGCAGTATGTCTTCCTGTTGGTAAGCCAAATGGCTACCCATCTGGTGATTTAATTGGTTAATACCCAACTGGGAGAGATTCTCAATAATACCTGAGTGGGGGATTGTGTCAAATGCATTGGCTTGGTCATGGTAGGTGGTATGCACTCTCTTTTCCTCATCCATGGCCTTGGTGACCTTCTCAATGAAGTCAACCAGGTTTAACAGACACGATCTACCCTTTATGAATCCAAACTGAGTTGGGTACATAGTTTGGAAATTACCTATGTCCTTGTTGATAAGGTCCATAATGATTCTTTCCATGGCCTTGCAGAAGAGGTTAGTTAGCTTATGTGCCTATAATTTCCAGGGTTGGTTGATGGTCCCCCTTTGTGCAGAGGGATTACTGTTGCTGTCCTCCATTCTACCAGAACATAGCCAGTAAACAGGCTGTGGTTAAACAGGGCTCCAAGTGGATCTATTAGGTCACATTTTTAATTGCTTAAAAGGCAACCTGGGATGTTGTCTGGTCCCATTAATGCCATGTTTTTGGCCTTGGAAAACACAGAGATGACTTGCTTTCTTGAGATAATAGGCTGAGAAATTGTGTCAGGTATACTTTAGGGGGTGACTGGTGGGGCAAAGGGTGAAGTTGCTGCAAATCTCCCAGCTAGGTTAGCTATGTCCTCCAGTTGAGTATTGGTGATGCCATCCACAACCACTTCTGTGCATAGCTGGGTATTCCCCTTTAGATTTTAGAGGTAGTTAAAGAAAGCCTTGTGATTAACCGTAGCTAGGGAGGCTATTTTTGCTTCATAATTAGCAGTGGAGGACTTGACAAGATCACTAATTTGTTTGATTAAACTAGAGAGGGATTTTTTTGCCTCTGCTGAGCCAGTTCCCTTTTACTTTTGGACATCAGTTTCTTTCTTTTATTGTATAGCCTGCTTATACTAGAGGTCCAACAGGGTGGCTTGTTTTTCTGGCAAGATCTGGTTTTAATCTGGTCAGTTACAGCTGATTCTATACAACTGCTTAAGTGGTTATATGGGGTGTTAGTGTATACCTCTGCAAAGGAGTCTATGCTGTCTATGTTTGGTGGGGGGTGGAAGCTTCTTATACCATCACTTAGTAGAAGGTAATTTGTCTTGAAAAAATTTTTCTGTTTTTCTTCTCAAAAAAATGTTTTATTTTTCAAATACATTTGAATGAATTCCATAGTATTTATACATAACATCTTAATAACTATGCACACTATTTATATTAGCCTGACACTATAACAGATCTTAATGTACACAGTTACTTTATAAGTATGTCCAATCCATTATCAGAGTGTCTGATCAATTATTGTATAGTGTCAATCAATAATAAGACTTTTTCTCAAGGGTTGTTGATAAATAGTTTTGGATAAATTCTTAGTTCTTTAATTTTAATTTCCAATAATGCTGTGGTCTTCAGTAGGCTGTAGAAGTCTTCCAAAGTTGGTATTGTGTTTGTATTCCATCTTCTTGTTATACACTTCCTTGAAATTGCAGGTACAGTCCATACTAGATACATGTTGGACCTATTCAAATGAGGACCTTTGTTCACATTTAATAATACAAGAGCTTTAGTTAAATTAAATGATTCATTAAATAAAGCTTGTAGAAAGTTATTAATACCATTCCAAAATGGCTTAATTTTAACACAATCAAAGAAAATGTGGTTCCAATCTGCATTGTGTACTTGCTCACATCTCCAACATATTCCTTTTATGGAAGAACTATTTTTACTGATTCTGTCTGGGGGTTAAGAATGCTCTGTGCAAGCATTTCCAATTAAAAACGTTCCAGTATTGTGTAAAGGATGTATATTTTATTGATAATAAGATATTTGTTTTACTATCTTCAGTTAACTGTATTGAGTGTCCTTTTGTTATATATTTCCAATATCAGGTTTTGGGTGTTGTTTTATAGTAAATCAATATTTTGTAAAATTTTGAAATACTGTTTCCCATGTCAAAGTCATTATATATGATTTCATATATGTATTTTGTAAATGTAGGTATTTCTTTTAATGAAAAATTGTTAGTTATTCTACTTAAATCTTGTGAACATGACAGAATGCTCTATAAAGTTAGCCAGTCCTGTTGTGGAATTTTGTATGTTGCTTGTGGAATTTTGTATGTTGTTTTTATTTCTTGCATATCTAAAACTTTTAGTTCTTTGATACATTGTAACCAACAAACAGATCCTCTCTGTTCCCAGGAATTTATAATTTCTCTATATATTTTATGTGGAAAGTTTTTTGTGACTATAAATGGTGTTAAAAGATCAAACCTGATTTTTAAATCTATATTTACATTAATAATTTTCCTAAATGAATCAATGTAATAATTAATCATACAAGTTTTAGTGGGTTTAGTTATGTTATATTGCATACTGATACATATGTGCCATGGCAAATTGTTTGTATCTGTTATTTGAAATTGTGTATGTTTCTATATCAGGAAAGTTTAATCCTCCCTGTTTCCATGGTCTGATATGATGTATTAAAGCTATTCTGTTTCTTTTGGGAAATCATAAAAATTTTATTAGGCATTAATTTATTTCTTCAAGTATATTCCTTTTTGGTAACAGTTGTATTGCCAAGGCTATATATAGGATCTTGGGCAGTAAAACCATTTTTATTAACTGCAGTCTATCTTTAAATGTTAATATTATTTTGTTCCATTTTTACATAGAGATTTTAATTGTATTGATGATATTATTGTAGTTTTTTGAGACTAATTCATTATTATCCTTGAATAACTCAATTCCTAGATATTTTAAGGTAGATTCTTGTTTCACTATGATGTGATCCCCCTTAGTCTGCAGTTCTGTTTTTTATTTAAAAAAAACATTGATTCTGATTTATTGAAATGGAGTCCTGAAGTTATGTGAAATTTGTCAATTAATATATCTAATTCTTCTAATGTCTTTTTTGTATTAGATAATGTTAGTAATATGTCATCAGCAAATATCATTACTTTAGACTTGTATTGCTCATAAACATCTATTTCTTTGATTTTTATATTGTTACAAATTGAATCTGCCAATATTTTAATAGCTAGAGCAAATAGAATTGGTGACATAGGACATCCTTGTTTAGTGCCTTTTGTTATATTTATAGATTCAGAGGTAAAAGGATCTAACTTGATATACGCTAAATTATTTGTGTGTGTGTATATATATATATATATATATATATATATATATATATATATATATATATATATATATATATATATTCTTTAGGAGATGAACAAAGGATGCAGGAAATTCAAATAGCATTAGGATCATGAATAAATAGTCCCAATTTAAGGAATCAAAGGCTTTCTTTATATCTAAGCCAATTATGAGGGTTTCTTTATTTTCTTTATTAACATGGGGCAGGAATCACAAAGCCTCCATGTAAGAGTTACAAGTCTTACACGGAGGCTGCAGTTAAACGGTGTGACATCAGCATGCCATGCATATTCATGAGGGCATGCTGACTCATACCCAAGGCTAACATGGTCCGTGTAAGAAAGTAGGGGGTGTGTCCGCAGGGCGAGTCCTGCAAACGGACACGCCCCCTGAAGAGTAACAGTCCCGAAAGTAAACCCCCACGAGAGAGTCTGCGTAAATGTCAACAAACACAACACAACACATGCCCCCACAGACTATAAACATAAAATGTAAAAATGAACATGTTATATTTTTTATAAGTTTTAAAGATGTTTGCCCATAATTGCGCTCATTTGCGCGGGCGTGCCCGTCGCTTAGCCACAGTTAGCAGTCAGTGGAAAAGCATATAAGATCTAAATATGCAAAGTAAGCCAAGAAGCAATAGTGTAGCGGTAGAGACGTTGGCTGAAGAGGAGGCAGTCATGGTTCGAGCCCCCACAACATCATTTTTTTTATTTTTAGTGAAATAAGCACAAAACAATTCCCTGACATATATGTACATATATAAAATTATATTTTATGTAAAATGTAATGAAATGGGCCATGTATTTTGAAGAAATGTGAGACAAAAAAAAAAAATGTCAGAAGTGCCTATAGCTGAGCTACACTCTAACAAGCTGAGCATATCTGCCCGTAGGTGAGCAGTGGGTTAACAGGTGTAAAATGATTGCCCGGGGTTGAGCAGTGCTGTAACACGCTGAAACTGTGTGCCTATAGCTGAGCTGAGCGTAATATGCATGCTGACAGCCAAATGACGCATAAACCAGTGTAAACCGTTTGTGTGGAGCTGCGCACCGCGCCAACAAGATAAATGGCGGGCAACATTGAGCAAGCTGTATCAAAACTGCCTTTACACAGACATGGCTCCTAGCTTGTGTAGACAGTCATAAAAAAAAATAAAGCATTGGCTAGGCTTGAACTCAGGATACTATGCACCATAGTCAAAGTACTGAACCATTAAGTCATGACAGTTGCTCTTAGAAATGCAGTATTACTATATATATATAGGAATGAATGGAAAGAGAAGCATGACAAAGCAGGTTTTGTGAAGCTGATACATTTCCAAAATGTCCAGTCACAGATAAGTGCGGGAAAAACGGCATATATAAGCCCCATAGGCGGGAATACACAGCATAACTGATTGTGGAATCGATTTGCAGTCAGGATGGCAGGTGTAGGAGAGGGTAGTTGCTTCCGAGCACAGAGGTGGGGCATTGAGGAGTCCAAATATATGGTTTGGCTCCTCGTCCATGATCATGAGGCCCAACTCATGCAGGGCCAGATCCTTTGGGGAGCATACAAGGCTGAGGCATGGGACCGGTTGGCACATGATCTCACTAGTGCCACAGGAATACCAAGGACTGGTGAACAGGTCCATCACCACCATGCAGACCTGAAGAGACGGAAGCAGGACCAACTGAACCGTTGGATCCAGGACGCCCGGCAAATGCCCAACGCCCCACTACTGAGTAAGTTACATGTAATTATTTATGTAAGAAATTAACCTAGCTGATATTATGGAGATGTGTATTCCAATATTACTTCATTTATATTACAGCTGCAGGTGTCCGTTCCATGAATCGTCGAGCCTATGCCAATAGGCTTGAGTGATTGCGCCACCAGGCAGGTTAGTAATTCTCTCCCTGTAATTGTTAAAAAATACAAGTATGACAGCTTGCAAAAGAGTGCAGTGTAGTCACTTATTAATAAAAAGTGCAAGTAACAGTGTAAGAGAGATTCTGCTAGTACTGTGTGATTACATAAGTGTGATGCAACCTGTAATCCAAAAATAAAAATGAAACAAGTCGGAAATAAAGATGTTCTACCTGTAATGTAATAGTACATAACCTGCAGCAGGCTGTAAATTACAGCTACACAAGCTGAGTAAAACACATGTGTGAAATATATCCCCATTTAAAATCTGAAACATGACACAAGTGAGACTGTTGGAAAGGATTGTTGTAACCAAGTAAAACATGTCAATAAAGCCTAGAATTAAGTACCATCCTGAATTGTAAAAATAAAACAAGTGAGAGTGTGAGAAAGAGGTATGAATCCACCAATAAAGTTGTAATAACTTCTGAATAAAGTATACTGCAGTCAGTACAGAATGAAATGAATGTGACAGGCACAACCAAACAGTGAAATGTGTGGAATAAAGTACTGAAGCTGGAATGTGTGTCCCACAATTTGAATATGTTGCTGTACATTTGCAATATGCAGATAGTATGGTTGTATGAAATACCAAACATCCACATTTGTCTAGAGCCATATAAAGCAAATGTAGCAGGATGCTGTAGCTGAACAGAGCCAGATATGAATGTGTATGAATACAAATGCAATGTATATTAATGTAGCAGTAACATTCCCATCACCAACATGCGTAAGTTTACACATAGGAAACTGTAGTCAGACCTGTAGTGTGTATATATCTGCAGCTAGTAGAAATGTACAGCATATGTATAGGTATTTGAAGTTATTAATGAAATATTTCTTCACCCTACCCTATAACCACAAATAATCCATTCCACATGAAATGGGTATGTGTATTCACAATTAACTCCCCTGGACATTTGTCCTGTTGGTTCATACATATTTGCATGTACGTTGATGCATGTGCCCTGTTCATACATCCAAACCTGATGGCCTGTTGCCATCAATCAACCCTGCATGTTGTTGGATTGTGTATTGTTGTTCAAATTATGCATGTGTTATGCTTGCTGTTCAATGGCTTGAATTTATGGGTGTTTGGTTAATGAGAATACTAATGCATGCTGTTACAACTAATTGTGAATGGTATTGTACGTTACTAACCCAATCTCTCATAAAATAATGCAAAACATAGGACAACAGGGAAGGCGGGTTCCAGCGGACCCACCTCTCCCACCTCAGCTGGCGAGTGCACCTGGCAGTAGTGCCCAGGCAGAACCCTCCTCTGGTGGCTCTGTGCCAGCTGCGGGTGGAAGTACTGCAGGGGATGGGGCTCATCCCCCCTCTGCAAGCGTGGCCGGAGGAGAACATCCACTCACCCTCCGTAGTGTCCGGACTGTGGTGCGCAGGGAGATCAGGCATTCTGTGCTTGCGCCCCTACACCAGCTTGAGGCATGGGTGGCACAACTCACGGGTGTGCCTGCTGCCCATCCTACACAGCCCCCAGCACAGCCCCGTCCTGGGCAGTGAAGGCACAGTGGCAACTGCCCATGGGTGGGGATCGCAGTTCCACTGTTGCCATCTGTGGGCTCATGGGCTCGAGATATCCAAACATCCATCCCCATCAATTGTGTATCCCCCCCCACATGTGTCATACACCACCCCTGTATGCGTCTTGTTTGTCTTGTCTGTTAACCTCCCCTGCCTACCTCCCCAGCTATACCTACTTCCTGTACCTGACATTCCACTCTCACCTGAAAAAAAAAGGGCACTCTGTCCCCACAAAAAAATTACGCCCCATACATAGCTGCCCATTTTGCACACATGTCTGCTGGACATATAAACTGGCAATTACAATTGGCTGTACAACAAATATTGTTGTCCTCACCCCTCTCTCAGGGGTGGAAGGTTTCAAGTTTCACACCAAATTACAAACATATGCACAGCTGTTGCTGATAAAGAAATGGGCAGCTATGGGCCTTTCCTACATCCCTCCTGCAAATCCCGAGCTTGTTTTCCTACTGTCCTACCCTCTTTGTGCCCCCTTTTTCACCACTTTCCTATCTCCCCATTTTCTTTTCTTTCAAAGAAATTAGCGCGGGTGTGTGTGAGAGTAAGCACTTTTAAGCAGTAGTAAGCGGGAGTGCGCTTCTGTGCGCTTAGCTAAGCGGCAGTGCACATGCGTGAGCTCCACGTAAACCAGCGCTAACCCACTTACAACTGCTTAAAAGTGCCTTAGTCACTCTGAATGACAAGGCCTGTAGTTTGCTCAGCAGCAAAATAAAATTCATCTGTCAGTCTTTTGGAAACATTTGTCTGCATGACTTACCACTAAGCCATGACTGCTATACAAGAACATTGCGCTGAAAGAAATATATCATGAAATAGTAGAAATTAATGTAAAGTGAATATAGCAAGTCTAGTACACAAAGCATGTCATGTATATTTACTGCCAAATCTAGTGGATTTGTAAAATAGTACTGTTTGAAGAGAAACAGCCATGCTAGTTGTTAGCTAGTAGGTAATAATGTCAAAGTAGCTAGCACCTGGCAAGCCACACACATACTCAGAGCAGGATAAACACTGCCATAGTTGAATAGTTAAGAGCCCAGACATAGCAACTGTGACTGAGTTACAGGGATGTCCCTGATTTGAAAACAAATGTCAACTGTGCCCCACTGACTCCCTGTGAAATGTACTAACAGTAGGCAGAAAGGTTTTACAACACATACAATGTTAACTATGAATTAGTGAAAGTATGCACCACTTGCACGTCACAAATGGAGTAGTAATACATATGCTCAAAATAACCCACAGTCACAACTGCAGAATATCAGAATATTTCATGGGTGTATCCCACTGATATGTACCATTCCATAAGGCTGATAAAAGATGCACCTGAGAGTATCTGAGGCCTGCTCAGCAGCATGATCAAATACCCTTCTAAGTGTCAAGGCCCACACCATGGCCAGACCACACTGCATGCAGTACCATCCTACCACAACAAACACATAGGGAATTGCTGACCAAACAGATATAGCAAGCATTACAAGTTGTGAATGTAAATGGAAAATAGGAAAGCCATAGCAACACATTACAGGAAAGACACCTAGCAGGCATACAAGGAGTGAATGTAAAGGGCAAATATTGCCATAGCAACAGATTGCAAGAGCCACTGCTATATACCATTTACACCACAATTCCCACAGGAAAGCACACACACCCATATACACAGTATTACTAGCTGTAGGTGTCAGTTTACATACACACTGAGAAGAGGAAACTGGAGGAAGGAATACTCAGGTTACAGTACAACTTGCATTGCAGTGTCTACAACACAGCCTGTAATATGAGAGACATACCAACCCTTACACTCACAGAACAGTGTTCACAGCAAACCAGCATGGTCCCCACCCTGATAATCTGAAAGGGCTATGCCTACCTAACAAACCTTTTTATAGCACTGTCCTGAAATCACAGTGAGAACTGCAAACACTACACAACAGGCTGCATGCAATTAGTAAATGCTGGCTAACAATTGGTGCAGAGGCCATCACATGGACATGTGCAGATACCTACAAAAGCATCCTGTACTCCCAATCCACACATGCAATACTTTCATTGCACCCTCTGCAGGTAGAGACAGAGAGAGAGAGAGAGAGAGAGAGAGAGAGAGGGAGAAAGAGAGAGAGAAAGAGAAACAGAAACAGAAAGAAAGAAAAAAAAAGTAACAACAAAACAAACAAGTTGACAGCAGGGCAACTATCTGAAAGCCAATGCAAACAGCTGCAACAAACACAGGTAATGTAAAGTACTAATATAATAGTCTACATACTGTGAACCTTCCATATGTGTTATTGGTCTGTATCTATGTATATGAAGATGTGCATAGGGCCGTGGACATACTGCAACTGTCACTGAAGGCTGTATATACATATGTATGTGAAGGTAGCTATGTGCACATATCAATGTAGGTTGTAGTGCAATGTACAATGTAGGTTGTACAGTAATGGATGTTCATCAGTATGTTAGTGTGTGTATACACATGTGGAACTAAAAAGGATTTTATATATATATATATATATATATATATATATATATATATATATATATATCATGTGTATACGTATGTATATCGAGATATGTATGTATGTGTATATATATATATATATATATATATATATATATATATATATATATATGCATATATGTATACATAGATAGAGAGGGATGTAGAAATACATAGACATATATAGTTTCACAGTTTCATAGTTTAGTACTAGGCTATCTGCCCTGGGGCATCTATAAGCCTAGCCATAGTGATGTGGCTTTCGCCACCCCATGTAATGGTACAAATGTGTACAGAATAGATTTAGAATACTGTGCCTCTGTCTAGTAGTGACACAGTGAAGACCCCGTTACATAATAGAATTAGTTTACTGTGCCTCTGTCTAGTAGTGACACAGAGATGACCCCTGGGGTAAACCTACGATCTCCCATCCACTCATCAAGATTTCACATGCAGAGAGTCAGTGAGAGGATCTGCCTAACATGAACTGGGATTCTGTTCCAGAGTATGGGAAGCCTCTGAGTTATGAATCTGTCCCTCCAGCATGTCCTATTCATATTTGTGTTGAGGTTTAAATATTTAGCTCTCGTGGTTCTGATGGATTTGGATTATATGAGGTGGAGCATGTCCATCAATTCCTGATTGGACATGGCCTTGTACGCCAGGCACAGATCACCTCTAAGTAGGCGGTATGCTACTGAATAGAGCTGGAGTTTCTTTAGTCTGGCAGCATATGACATATGCTGGAGACCCTTGATCCTCTTGGTGAGGTACTTTTGGGGTCTCCATAGCTGTTGCACGTGCCGGGTGAGGTACATACCAAATGGGGCATAGTACTCATTCATGGGCCTGATAAGGGAGGAGTATAGGGGTACAATGACCTCCTTTGATCAGGATGTGAATCCCTCCATGATAAGGTGGGCAAGGTAGAAAGTCTTTCTAACCACTTTGGCAACTTGGGTGTCAAATGAGAGGTCACTATTGACTTGGGTCCCCAGGTCTCTGATTTCTCTTTTTGTACTCAGTGGGTTACTGTCTATGTGATAATTTATGGGTACTTTGTTTTTCCCAAAGGGGATGACTATACATTATTTGGCATTTAGTTTAAGGCCATGACTTCGGCACCAGTTGTCCATTTCAGTGAGGCCTTTCTGTAGGATGTATGTGTCAGCTGGTGTATCGATGATGGCGCCTAGTATGCAGTCATCTGTGAACTTTGTCAGCCACAACCCTCCCAAGTTTGCTTCCACATCTGAGAAATAAATGCCGAACATGAGGGGTCCCAGGACAGAGCCCTGTGGGACACCACTAGTGACTGGCTTTGAGTCTGACATGGCTCTAGCGATTTTGAATTTATGAGTTCTATCCTTTAGCCAGTTTGCAACCCTTCTTGTGACATATGGATTTACATTTCAGCTGTTGAGCCTGTCTATCATGCCGGAGTGGGGTATTGTGTCGAAAGCTTTAGCCAAGTCCAGGTAGGCTGTATGGACTGCTTTGCTCATCAATGGCTCTAGTGACTGTTTTGAAAAAGTCAACCAGGTTCAAAAGGCAGGATCTGCCCTTTACAAAGCCGAACTGGGTGGGATCAAGTGTCTGTAAGTCCCCAATGTCTCTGTTTATGAGTTCCATAATGATTCTTTCCATAGCTTTGCAGACCAGGCTGGTTAAGCTTATGGGGTGGTAGTTACCAGGGTCTGTAAAAGTGCCTCCTTTGTGGAGTGGGACTACTGTTGCTGTACGCCAGTGTTCAGGTACATATCCTGTAGTAAGGCTATGGTTAAATAGCATTTTTCTGTGCGGGTTTAGCTCCTCTTGGAGTTCACATAGCACGCAACCCCG